>NC_054708.1:59257666-59355899 GCF_016097555.1 Gigantopelta aegis | reverse complement strand
TCTGGAAGCGAGAGTGGCAGCTTCACATAAAGGGCTAGGTCTGGAAGCGAGAGTGGCAGCTTCACATAAAGGGCTAGGTCTGGAAGCGAGAGTGGCAGCTTCACATAAAGGGCTAGGTCTGGAAGCGAGAGTGGCAGCTTCACATAAAGGGCGAGGTCTGGAAGCGAGAGTGATAGCTTCACATATAGAGATAGGTCTGGAAGCGAGAGTGGCAGCTTCACATAAAGGGCGAGGTCTGGAAGCGAGAGTGATAGCTTCACATAAAGGGCTAGGTCTGGAAGCGAGAGTGACAGCTTCCCATAAAGGGCGAGGTCTGGAAGCGAGAGTGATAGCTTCACATATAGAGATAGGTCTGGAAGCGAGAGTGGCAGCTTCACATAAAGGGCGAGGTCTGATATTGGATACAATTTGAAGCTGGAAGTGCGCCTTACGCCCTGGGTTTTAAGCTATACACCTGGAATGTATGTATTTCAGCCAGCTTCCCTGTTTTCACTCTTTATATGTGATGTCCGAACCACCTCTTCCTCTAGGCGAACATACTTTATGGAACTCCCAAATCAACTCCATGCTGAGATATAAAATACGTTTTATTTCATGCATGTAGTTACATCGTAGCAATGATGGCTAATGGACAGAAAGTCTATGATATGGTGGCATATTGAGATTTGTTTTTTAATGTAAAGACATATTTCTTTTTGAGCAGATCTTTCTGATATAATGTATTCTTTGGGATCAAGTCATTGCTTGAGGTAGGCTAAGTGCTATATGATTGGTTTATTTAACTCGTGTGCTTAATTGAAAATGATGGCTCTTAAACAAAAACGTTCAGCTAAATATTCCTTCTGACCGCCAAGTAAATTACTATTCTATTTAAACTAATGGACTGTATTTTCACAAAACTGTTTTACATATAATCTATTTCCATGGGTTTTTACTTTTATGTCAAAGAGTTCTGTGTGTAAACAATATTTTTGCGATGCGATGAGTTGACATAAAAATCGTATTCTATAAAACATTAATGTTTAACGAAAAATAACATTATTATAACAAAAAAACAAAAAACAACCCAACAACGAAAACCCCCACCGAAACCCCCCCCAACCCCCCCCACCCCCCAACGACAACATCAACAACAACAACAAGCTGAAGATGAATAACTGACGATAGTCGAGGCATCACTGATTCTCAAGGGCGCAGAAGAAAGCAGATTGTATACTCCTTATTGCTAAAGGGAACCGATGAATTAGCATACGACTATACCATTTAATGCTAAAACTCATATAAAAGATATGATTAGATTTTAAACCTATACAATCTCTCATAACATGTTTTAGCATTAATTGTATAGATTAAATCTCATTTCTAATACAGGTGTATTTACATCTAATAAAGAATTGATGGTGTTTCACCGTGGCTGTTCAGTTGCCTTCATAACTTTGACCAAAAAAAAAAGAAAAAAAAGAAAAAAGAAGAGAGATTATACTATGCAATTTGTTGATAATTGATAAATATATATATTTTTTTTTTATTTACACCCAGATTTGTTTTCTTTTAAAAATGTTTTGCGAGTTGGTATGGGTTTAAACCATAATAATATTGTTTGATATGTATTTTAACGTTATTTATAAAAGAGTTACATGCTAATTCATAAACTCTATTATAGTTTTATATAAAAAAAAAATTCACAGTTCTTTACATTGGTTTTTAAATTTAACTCTTGAATTTTTATATTCATTTTTTTTCATTTACCTTTATTTAACACCCAATAGCCAAAGCTATTCATTCCTTCATTCCTTCATTCATTCTTTTATGGAAAATTTTATTCACCGGGAACATTTTCAATAAAATTAGACTTTAGTTAACAAAACACGAATTGAAGTTAAAGTCAACAACAGGACATTGTGTCACCATTATTTGGCTGCGAAACAAATCAGGTACTTCATAATCCATTTTTGATAGGAACAGTTGTATAAATTTCATTATTTCCCCAATACGATCAGATGTATTGGTAATGATTATAACACATCATGTCGATATTATTCTCATTAAAAATAAAATACAGCGAAAACATGACTTTGTTTCGAATATCAGATTCATGGTTTCTGTAGATCTATATATTTAATGGCTTATAAGATAATAACAAGTAATATTTAATGGTTGTGTAATAATAAACAAAAGGTCAGAGCCTGTGATCAGTATTAACATATCTGCGTCCATTTAATGGGACTATATTAGTGTGAGCAATTATCATTGTCCGTGTACTCCGATCCAGTGGTAAAACGCTTGCCTTATGCGCGGTCAATCCGGGATCGACCCTCGTCGGTGGGCCCTTTTTGGGCTATATCTCATTCCAGCCAGTGTATCACGACTGGTATATCAAAGGCGGTGGTATGTGCTATCCTGTCTGTGGTATGGTGCATAAAAAAGATCCCTTGCTACTAATGGGAAAACAATGTAGCGGGTTTCCTTTCTAAGACTATGTGTCAAAATTACGAAATGTTTGACATCCAATAGCCGATGATTAATAAATCAATGTGCTCCAGTGGTGTCGTTAAACAAAACAAAGCAAAACAAACTTTAACTTTTTAATTAACGGTACGTCATATCCGGGGGTGGGGTGGGGGGGGGGGGGTAATCATCTAAAGCAAACGAAACAAGAACTATTTAGTAGTTGAAATTTTAATGGAATCTTTTCGCTCCCCTTCAGATCGTGTTTTAAAATATTTGAGAGTTTTTGTTAACTTTATTTCAAATTGCAATTTACTTACCTGTGATAATTATATTCTTGCACACCTCTTTACATTCTGTTATAATTCAACATTTCAAGTTTAATATCGATTTCCACATCACTTCGTGTACTTTACAGCCATTAATTACAAAGTAACATGAGATGCATGACACTTAACATAAATAATACAGCTAAAATATTTTCTTACATCTAGAGGGATTGATATCATGACACAATTGCAGAAAACAGATGACGCAGACATGAATAATACAGGTAACATATGCAATTAAACCCTCAGGATTACAACCCGAATAAAAAATGGTTACTATATGACGTGGAAATCACAATATTACGAACATATCGGCTTACAACCGCTACAAATTGAAACAAATACAAAATATAAAAATACCTGTCATGCCCGAATAAATAATGTATATAAACGATCGTTCCACTTCTGTGTCACACAAAAGCTTACAAATCTCGATCCCATTGCACGAATTCAGATATGAAATACACCACAGATACTATTATCAATGATTAAAACTCAATATCTGCACGGTGTACACTGTTTACATATGGGACTGTGCTTATAAAATTTTCAAATCCGGATTGTAGTAAGAGAGACCTGCAACATGCAACTCGTGTAGGATTGTGATGACGTTCAAATAGCCAGACTTTGTGCAAAACGAAATCTGCGATTCCACTGTATACGTTTTATAAACAGAAAGGGACCACCCCAAATTTGTTAAAGATTGTTTAGTTTAACGACACCACTAGAGCACATTGATTTATCAATCATCAGCTATTGGATGTCAAAAATTTGGTCATTCTTACATATAGTCTACATTTTTGTTCCCATTAGTAGCCAGGGATCTGTTATATGCACCATCCCATGGACGGGATAGCACATACCACGGCCTTTGATATACCAATCGTGGTGGACTGGCTGTAACGAGTAACAGCCCAACGGGCCGCCGACGGGGACCGATTCTAGATCGACCACACAAGAAGCGAGCGCTCTATCACTGGGCTACATTTAGGGGTGTGACGAATACACATGGTGGCGAATACGATACATATCACGAATATGAGGTGACGAATACGAATATGTATTCACATCCATGAATACACATTACACAAGTACAAAGGCTTTGCTGAAAGGAAAACAAAAGTATTTATTTTTAAAGTAAAAACTGATTAGTGATTACACAGGAACTATCAAGTTTGTGTTTATTGTCTAATCCAGGACCACATTCTTTTTAAGGAACACTAACATGTCCACATGTTCAGAGGAAAGTTAAAATATGTATATGTTATTATCGGAATTTTAAAATATACCATGGCCTTTGCAAACATAAATGTACAAATTGTACATATTTAAAAAAATATTCTTAAGTGCTTTGATAACAATTCACCCTTTTCCATGCGTGCAAACCGAAACCGTATATACATTGTATAATGTAGACAGAAGTTATTGATTACCGGTAAATTAATTTTATTTTGAATATCAAATATATATTTTTAAGGCCATTTTGGTTTTTGGTATCTAGTATTAATCAATTTATATCCATATTTGAATTGCTAATATGCCACAGTTCTCGTTAAGAATTATACAAATATATTTTGCTTTGAGCTGCCATTTAAACGTTAGAATATTGGTTCAACATTACTGACGTTGCACTGCGTAGAATGCATAAATTAACGAACTACACTCGCCCGTGTCTCGTATTAGGCTGGTTGAACGAGACTATGCCACGTCATACAGTGTTTTGACAGAAGCGCAGTCAAGCTGCAAGAAGAGTACCAGTTCAACGCATGGAATTAAAAAAAAAAAAAGGATCGGTCTATGAGTCTGACTATGGGGTTAACCTAATATAAAAAAGGACAATAAAAACGATCGAATCGTTATTGCGTTTTGGTTAGTATGAATTAGAAACATAAATTATACAGTAAACATTATATATAAGTATTCGTGTATTCGGTTCAGCTAGTGACGAATACGAATGCAACTACGATACAGATCGCTGTTCGGTGCACCGAATATTCGAGTATATCGTTACACCGCTAGCTACCTCTTAAATTTGTAGCCATTTTAAAATGTTTTCGGCCACCGATGTTTTTTTTATATTATTTAAATTACAATTTGCCTACAACTTCTGGCTTAGAATATGAGTATCCCTATAACAAAAACACATTTCTGAACATCGTAGGGGGCGGCACTTAGCCCAGTAGTAAAGCGTTCGATTTATGTGCTGTCGGTCTAGGATCGATTCCCGTCGGTGGATCCATCGACCTATTTCTCGTTCCAGCCAGTGTTCCACAACTGGTGTAATAAAGGCCGTGGTATGTACTATTCTGTCTGTGGGATGGTGCATATAAAAGATCCTTGTTACTAATCAAAAAGAGTAGCCCACGAAGTGGCGACAGCGGGCTTCATCTCTATATATTTGTGGTCTTTAACCATATGTCTGAAGCCATATAACCGTAAATAAAATGTGTTGAGTGCGTCGTTAAATAAAACATTTCCTTCCTTCTGGACATCGTAACCGGCCTCGGTGGCGTCGTGGCAGGCCATCGGTCTACAGGCTGGTAGATACTGGGTTCGGATCCCAGTCGAGGCATGGGATTTTTAATCCAGATACCGACTCCAAACCCTGAGTGAGTGCTCCGCAAGGCTCAGTGGGTAGGTGTAAACCACTTGCACCGACCAGTGATCCATAACTGGTTCAACAAAGGCCATGGTTTGTGCTATCCTGCCTATGGGAAGCGCAAATAAAAGATCCCTTGCTGCCTGTCGTAAAAGGAGTAGCCTATGTGGCGACAGCGGGTTTCCTCTAAAAACAGTGTCAGAATGACCATATGTTTGACGTCCAATAGCCGATGATAAGATAAAAAATCAATGTGCTCTAGCGGCGTCGTTAAATAAAACAAACTTCTTCTGGACATCGTAAGGTTTTGTAGTATCTGATTATCGATTTTTGTGTAAATCAATTTCGGATGTACGAATTTATTATTTCTTCCAATAACCAAGTGAAATTTGAAATAATTCACCCAAACGACATTCCATGATTGTGTATTTATCCGTAAAATGTTTGATATAACCATGTTAAGGTAAGATAATGGGTTTTTTTTTTTTTTATTATTATTATTTTTTTTTTAAACAGGAAAAGATGAGTCTGATTGTGTATTTTTTTGGAAGTTTTGCTCAGGCTGAAAACTCAGGATAGTGCCTTAATAAAAACACATAATACATAATAAACATAGAAGAAATTAGAACATGTTTTAAAAAGTCATGGCATACAAATAATGTTGACCTTGAAGTGGTTGCTCGGTGGAACGAAGTGCATACTAAGAATAGAATGAATCGGTAACTGCTATTATAATAACTTGCCTTTGGTGCTGGTGACACTTTGTAAAATGTACTATGTAAAATGCTGTTACATATTGAAGATGGTGAATAAAATATTTAAGTATCCAAAAAAGAAAAGAAAAGAAAAGAAAAGAGAGAATAGAATGAATGGATGTTTAAAGACACCTCATCACGAAACATACAGACATGTGATGATCAACATCAATACATAAATGCAAGAGTTAAATATAACAGAACAGAATAGGTGTTTAACGACACTCCAGCACGAAAACATACATCGGCTATAGAAGTGCATACTAAACACTGATCTATTTCACATCCGTAAAACGTGCGTGTGTGTATATGCAGATGTAGCGAATTCGCAGCCCGAGAGAGAGAAAGAGAGAGAGAAAGAGAGAGAGAGCATATTGTACATAATGTATATCCAGCGGGTAATAGTAAAAGTTACTTTAAAAACAAAAAATTTTAGTTTTTTTTTCTTATTGGTTTTTTTCTTTAAATAGAGATACGAGTTTTCATATTCTTCAACTCTTTTCATTAGATCTGTGTCGGTCTTTTTTCCCCCTACCAATTCATTATTGAAGCTCATTTCGAAGGACATCTCATTTAGGTTTTATCTAGTGCGCATCTCTGCAGTAATAATATGCTTCTTTTTTCTTTTCTTTTCTTTTTATCAAATCGGAATACTTTGTAATTATGGTAAATTGTCTGAAATTCTATGCACCACAAAACAAAATGAAGATTGATTTTTGCGGCGCCTCTGTTTGTACAGGCAACAACAACAAAAAAATCAAAATCAAACACAGAAAGCTAAATTAGTGGATGGTTTTTAATTTAAAATAGTTTCACACTACATACTTGTAAAGCACTTTCGTGTGAGACAATTGACTGATGTATATCTCTAATATTCTGTTTTTGTGTGATCGTTAAATTAATTGTTTAACGTAGAATTCATTTTAAAATGTTTTTATCAAAGCTGAGAACAAAAATCTGAAACGAAGCCTACGTTCAATCAACCGGTTTTCACTAAACGTTTGCAAACTACACGCATTTTGACTGTTTTCCGAAGTAAGGAAGGAAGGAAATGTTTTATTTAACGATGCACTCAACACATTTTATTTACGGTTATTTCGCATCGAACTTATGGTTGAGGACCACACAAATATTGAGAGAGGAAACCCGCTACGTGTTTTATTAGTAGCAAGGGATCTTTTATATGTACCATCTCATAGACAGGGTCGCACATACCACGGCCTTTGATGTACCAGTCGTGGTGCACTGGCTGGAGCGAGAAATTGCCCAATGGGCCCACCGACGGCGATCGATCCTAGATCGATCGCACATGAGGCGAGCTATGTACCACTGAGCTATGTCCCGCCCATGTTTTCCGAAGTAGCAATTCGCAACAAACAAATGTTAAAATTAAAGTTTGTTTTGTTTAACGACTCCATCAGAACACATCAGAACACATTAATTAATTAATCATCTAATATGGCATGTCAAATATTTGATAATTTTGTTTTACACAAAACAATGTATGTCAAAGCATATCAACGCCGACACCATGGCTGATAGTGGGGAAGACATGTGAAAAAGATGTTCACTTCTGGCAGAAAGTGTGTAAATTAGATTCCTTGTTTAGCTGTCAAAATCATCTTGTCAGATTTCTTAGATCCATCAAGTTTTGAAATTAGCAAACCAAAATACCCCTATCAAATTCTAATCTCCTATGTGATTTAGAAGCCGAAATATGAGCAATTGATATTTTGTCATGGCGGCCATCTTTTAATTCAAGATGGCGACTAACCAGTCAGTCAGACTTCTTGGATCCATATACGAAATTTCACACTTTCTGCCAAATGTGAACATCTTGGTCATTTTTTGTTACGTATCTGCCCCACTGTGAGGGAATGTCACCATCACTGGTTAAAATACTAATCGAACTTCAGTAATAGCATACAGGCTCCTATTTCTTGTTACGTATCTGCCTCACTGTGAGGGATTGTCACCATCACTGGTTAAAATACTAATCGAACTTCAGTAATAGCATACAGGCTCCCATTTCTTGTTACGTATCTGCCCCACTGTGAGGGATTGTCACCATCACTGGTTAAAATACTAATCGAACTACAGTAAAAACATACAGGCTCCTATTTCTTGTTACGTATCTGCCTCACTGTGAGGGATTGTCACCATCACTGGTTAAAATACTAATCGAACTACAGTAATAGCATACAGGCTCCTATTTCTTGTTACGTATCTGCCTCACTGTGAGGGAATGTCACAATCACTGGTTAAAATACTAATCGAACTACAGTAATAGCATACAGGCTCCTATTTCTTGTTACGTATCTGCCTCACTGTGAGGGATTGTCACCATCACTGGTTAAAATACTAATCGAACTACAGTAAAAACATACAGGCTCCTATTTCTTGTTACGTATCTGCCTCACTGTGAGGGAATGTCACCATCACTGGTTAAAATACTAATCGAACTACAGTAATAGCATACAGGCTCCCATTTCTTGTTACGTATCTGCCTCACTGTGAGGGAATGTCACCATCACTGGTTAAAATACTAATCGAACTACAGTAAAAACATACAGGCTCCTATTTCTTGTTACGTATCTGCCTCACTGTGAGGGAATGTCACCATCACTGGTTAAAATACTAATCGAACTACAGTAAAAACATACAGGCTCCTATTTCTTGTTACGTATCTGCCTCACCGTGAGGGAATGTCACCATCACTGGTTAAAATACTAATCGAACTACAGTAAAAACATACAGGCTCCTATTTCTTGTTACGTATCTGCCTCACTGTGAGGGAATGTCACCATCACTGGTTAAAATACTAATCGAACTACAGTAAAAACATACAGGCTCCTATTTCTTGTTACGTATCTGCCTCACTGTGAGGGATTGTCACCATCACTGGTTAAAATACTAATCGAACTACAGTAAAAACATACAGGCTCCTATTTCTTGCACCTTTTCTTTTATTGGTGAATTTTTACCTGAATGTTAAAACGATAGACGCTAATTTTTAAACACCAAGACATATTTGTTTTATTAGAGACGTTTATGTTCACTAAAATCAAACATTACTTATATCTTATTGTTTAGATTATCCATTTCCGTACAACCGAAGTGTTTTTCTCATCCTAGTGTTTCTAATACCACAAACTGCATTTTTTATATTTAAAAAACCACCAAAGACACTTGCGTCTGAGAAGTAACGGTTATGGAGTCGAGTTCTACTCTATTTTAAGGATAGTTCCCTGTTTCAACGCCACAGACTCTTATTTAGCTATATTGTAACTTTATCCAAATATCTTACAGGTGTTTAGATTAACCAAACTTAATGTCCATTTTCATAGCCTGACACTAAGATCTGCGCCTTTAAAGGTTTTGCATTAAACTGTACGAATCTATATAATATTCAACAATTGTGCCAAACAGCTACATGTGTTTGTAACGAAGCACCACCCGTCTTTTACGATGATTACACTGAATTAGGAGTCGTGCCATGGCCCCGTTCCACGAAGCGACCTTAGCCCTAAGATCATCTTAAGTGCATAGCTACCTTATGCACTTAAGGTGATCGTAGCACTACAGCCGGAATCAAACTAGATAGCATAGCCATAAACTTTAATTTATTTCACTATTTAAAATCTAGTGTCATTGCTCTGTTTTTACGTTTTCTACAAGTTCAAAGAGGCCCAAATCCGGTTCGAAACCACCCCCTTCCCCCAAAAAAAACCTCAACCCCTACCCCCCCCCCCCCCAAACAAAAAACAACAACAAAGAAACAGAAACCAACCAACCAGACAAACAAACAAACAAAAGATAACTAAATGACTGACGTTTAACAGTATGGTAATTGCTCGCCAATTACGGACAACACACAAATGAACTAATTAACAGGTACAATCAGGTTCTGAAACGATTCGCCCACCATTCATTTCATTCACTCACCTCGTGTATTATTTATACAGAAATATATTGTCATCTGTATGACATTATAGCTACTGATTCTAATTGCTTAGTAACATTGCAAATATATCACTATATACATGTAGTGGCAAATGTGGCCGCTATCAAGTTCTCATTTTTTTTATTAGTTTAAAGTTTGTTTTGTTTAACGACACCACTGGAGCACACTGATTAATTAATCATCGACTATTGGATGTCAAACACTTGGTAATTCTGACTCGTAGTCATCAGAGGAAACCCGCTACATTTTACCTAATGCAGAAATGGATCTTTTATATACATTTCCCCACAGACAGGAAAGCACATACCACGGCCTTTGACCAGTTGTGGCTAAAGCAAACTTAATTTTTTGACCAGTTGTGGTGCACTGGCTGGAACAAGAAAAAAACCAATCAGTTGAATGGATCCACCGAGGTGGTTCGATCCTGCACTTAAGCACCTAAAGCGAGCACTCAACCGACTGAGCTAAATCCCGCCCGCTTTCTTGTATTAGAGTACGTTTCGTCGGTTTCGGCCATGGACGTTTTGGACGGGATATTTCGTATCAGATATTTCAGCCATGGACATTTTGGACGGGATATTTCGTATCAGATATTTCAGCCATGGACATTTTGGACGGGATATTTCGTATCAGATATTTCAGCCATGGACATTTTGGACGGGATATTTCGTATCAGATATTTCAGCCATGGACGTTTTGGACGGGATATTTCGTATCAGATATTTCAGCCATGGACGTTTTGGACGGGATATTTCGTATCAGACATTTCAGGCATGGACGTTTTGGACGGGATATTTCGTGTCAGACATTTCAGCCATGGACGTTTTGGACGGGATATTTTGTATCAGATATTTCGGCCTGGACGTTTCGGCCGCGGCCATTTGGAATACGGATCACTGACAAGAGTTAAACAGTTACAAGTTAAAGTTTCTTTTTTTTAATGACACCACTAGAGCACATTGATTTATTAATCATCGGCTATTGGATTTCAAATATTTCATACTTTTTGACACGTAGTCGTAGAGAAAACCCGCTACATTTTTCCATTTGCAAGAAGGGATCTTTTATATACTCGCACCAACTCTCATAACATTTTAAAAATAAAACAATTGTATGTAAATATAAAACATTCTGAACCAATTACCATCAAATTATATAGATGAAATATCTTCTTTTTTTTCTTACATTCACATAGTTATTAAATACATAAACTACACACATAAAATATGGTTATAATTACAACACATACGTTAAAAAATTTATACATACACAAGTATCATAAGATACACTTATAACTGTAAATCTCATTTTTAATACAGGGGTGAAGATAAAATGCTGGAACAGCCAATGTATGCAGCTTCACCTGCATTGTCAGTAGAAATCAATAATGCAGGACATAGAGAGGTAGACCCGTGCATGCTTTACACAGGCTGTTCCATCAGTTGCCTTCATACCTTACACCCCCCTCCAAACCCACCCCCCCCCCCCAAAAAAAAAAACAAAAAAACAAACAAACATAAAACCCCAAAACAACCCAACCCAACGAACAAACAAATAAAAAAAAAAAATAATAAAAAATAAAAAATCCACAAAAACCCAAAACAAAAACAAAAACAAAACAAAAGCAAAAAAAACCCCATGTTTATTTACACTGATTTAAAAAAAAAGTTATTCGCGTAGGTATTGATTTAAAATTTTAAAATATGTTTTAAAGGGACATTCCCGAGTTTGCTGCAACGTTTAAGGTGTTATCGACTAACATAGCCTTTGTAACGATTGTAATTACAGATCAAATATATTTTTTCTGCATAAAATATTAGTGGCTGTATATTAAACGTGTTTCTCATCTTTCTAATATTTTTACTAGGTTAAATTTCATTTTATTTCCAAAAATAGTATTTTTTCGTACGTACGAAATTATTTCAAAACAGAATCCAATTTGGGCTCCTTACAAATATTAAGACGACCAGAAAGACATTGAATATACAGACACTGATATTCTAAACAAGAAAACATATTTAATATGTAAGTTTAAAAGTAGAAATATTTTATTAGTCGGAAATATCTTACAATGTAACAAACTCGGGAATGTCCCTTTAATATACTCTTCAAAAAAAGAAACGCAAAAGGGTACAAATGGGTTATAACTCCGATTCTATGTTTCCTACCGGTTCATGCTTTGTGAATATAAGGTCATTGCATGTCCCAAACACATTCCCACGGTTACATTCGATAAAACGCAGCTACTGTACAATAAAGTTCCAAAATGTGAATATTCGCAAAAACGCAGCCACGTGCAAACCATGTCACCACTGCACGTGCGTTGTCTGCACGTGCAACATGAACACCGACAGTATAAAAGTGCAGGGTGTTCGCTTGCCTGGCCTCTGTATATGGCCGACAGTTGACAATCCAGGACATGCCACGTCTCAGTGAACCGCAGAGAAACAATGCCATCGGCCGACTAGACGCAGGCGAATCCAGAACGGCCGTTGCCAGGGCATTCCATGTGTCCCAAAGCACCATCTCCAGACTGTGGGACCGTTACCAGCAACATGGATCAACACGTGACCTCCCTAGATCCGGTCGACCACGGGTCACTACCCCCGGGCAGGACCGCTACATCCGGGTACGCCACCTTCGGGAACGATTGACTACTGCCACCTCCACAGCCGCAGCAATACCAGGTTTGCGCAGGATATCCGACCAGACCGTACGGAACCGCCTACGTGAGGTAGGAATTCGTGCCAGACGTCCAGATCGAGGTGTCATCTTAACACCACAACACCGTCGACTCCGACTGCAGTGGTGCCAGATTCATCGACAATGGCCTCAACTGCGATGGAGACAGGTGTGGTTCAGTGACGAGTCCCGATTTCTGCTCCGACGTCATGATGGAAGATGTCGCGTGTATAGGCGTCGTGGTGAACGTTATGCGGCAAACTGCGTGCAGGAAGTGGACAGATTCGGCGGGGGTAGTGTCATGGTGTGGGCAGCCATCTTACACACTGGCAGAACTGACCTGGTCCACGTGCAGGGCAACCTGAATGCACAGGGCTACATTGACCAGATCCTCCGGCCACACATCGTTCCAGTTATGGCCAACGCCAACGCAGTGTTCCAACATGACAACGCCAGGCCTCACACAGCACGTCTCACAACGGCTTTCCTACAGAACAACAACATTAGTGTCCTTCCTTGGCCATCGATATCACCGGATTTGAACCCAATTGAGCATCTATGGGACGAGTTGGACCGACGCCTCCGACAGCGACAACCACAGCCCCAGACCCTGCCCGAGCTGGCAGCAGCCTTGCAGGCCGAGTGGGCCACCATCCCCCGGGACGTCATCCGTACTCTGGTTGCTTCAATGGGCAGGCGGTGCCAGGCAGTTGTCAACACACGCGGAGGCCACACCCGGTATTGACTCCAGATGACCTTGACCTTGGTGGTGTGTCCTATCACTTACTCACAATGGACTAGAGTGAATTGTGAACAATCCTGCAACATTTGGTAATTATCGGACTCACCATTCAATAATTAAATCAATTCTCCAATTGTTACGACAATGTGGTTTTGCGTTTCTTCTTTTGAAGAGTATATATTATTTTTTACTTTATTCATTATTCACGCAAACGGACAAACGGACTATCTATGTAATCTGCCATATACAAAGGACTGGGCTTAAACAATGATACCGAACAATTCGGTGTACTTTTATGTGGAGTGCTGTATGCGCTTTGCTACATTTACATAGTGTGCAAATTATGTTGCCTATTTTCCAATAAGTTGTCATTTATTTGTGGTCTATTGTCGTCGATTCGGGTAATTCCGTACGGCAGGCCAATTTCGTGGAGATAATAAGCAGAGTTTATTGAATTTCTTTGTGTTTACAGAGTGGTATCGATTGTCCGCGATGAACTCACGTATTAGCATGGAGTAGTGGCAATCGGTTAGGATTTCATCATCGATCATCGGTTATAATCGATTTGCACCAACCGATCAACTGTTGATTACACAGTCGGTTAGAATTATATAAAAGTTTGTTTAAGATTTGTTTTATTAATCATCAGCTATTGCATGTTTACCATTTGGTGTCTGTCCCGGATCGAGCCCCTGGCTATCCAGAGGCGGGACCCTGGACGGACATGCTCGAAACCTTCGTGGTATATGAGCATGTTAAAATTCACCGCACCACACCATCAGGTAATTTTGAAATATTGTCTTAGAGAGGAAACCCGGTACATTGTATTCCTTAGGTAGCAGTATACAGTTAATTCTCTTGTGCACCCTAAGAGTTCTCTTGCTGGTTTTGCACAGTTCCATGTTTGAAGGCTAATTATTTGGGATGGGAAGCCAGGGAGTTATTTAATAAAAAAAAGACAATTGGTTTGTCACCAGCAGTGCAAACGGTTTAGCTGTGATGAGGCTTGGTATTCATACACCGTATTTTCCTTGTGACAAAAGTGAGGTGTGATCATTTTGGGTAATTTTCAAACAAGCTGATTTTGTGAAAAACTTAATTGCTAAACCTTTATTCAAAGGAAGGTTTTTGTAAGGTTTGATGAGCTAAGTTTCCATAAATATACGTGTGATATCCGCCAACTCCCGCTTGGGTGTGGTGTATGGGTGTGAACAGTCCCAAAAATACACCACATTATGTATATATGTATTGATGTATGAATATCTATATATTGTATGTATGTCGAGGTTGACTATTACATACATAGATATTAACGCACTGGCGCAGGGGATAATTAAATCCTTTGTATGTTTTTATAAAAATTAACGCAGTAAAATAAAAATAAAGGTTTGATTGGGGGGGGGGGGGGGGGGTCATGCCCCTGCCTACGCCACTGACATCAACCCCAATGTATTTACATCAATTCCATCATTTTTATGCTGGAGGAACAGTTACATTACATTGGTAGGGCTAAACCGGTACATTTTCGATTATCATAGATCACTGGAACATCATTAGCATAAAGTAAGGTACAGATTCTATTTGTCCGTAAACTGTATGTGTATGCGTATGCACAGACATAATTCATAATGCATAGAGTTCAGAGACCCATAAATGGAATCTAATCAACCTACATGCATAGAAAGTGACTGCTGACGATTGCGCATTGCCGATTACGTATACGTCTACGTACACAAAAAGAAGGAAATGTTTAACGACGCACTCAACACATTTTATTTACGGATATATGGCGTCGGACCACACAGATATTGCGAGAGGAAATGGGCAATTGGAATCAGCGCCTGACAGCAAACTACATAAACAACGTGCTAGAGTGACGGCCCAGGATGGACGTGCCTGAACCTTTATTAGACATGGGCACGTAAAAAACCCACCCAGTTCCCATTCCCATATAGACAACATTGATTTTCAGTGGAATTGTTTAGTGTGCACCGTCGATATATCTAGGATGTAAGATGGAACACAGAATCCATCCTCTTGGTAGAATGAGCGAGGTTTCCCCGTCCCATCCAGCCCCCATATGCATTCCTGTTGAGGGGGTGGGGGACGGACGTAGCCCAATGGTAAAGCGTTCGCTTGATGTGCGATCGGTCTAGGATCCCTGTCGGTGGACCCATTGGGTTGTTTCTCGTTCTAATCAGAATAGAACTGTTTTATTTAACGACGCACTCAACACATTTTATTTACGGTCATACGGCGTCAGACATATGGTTAAGGACCACACAGATATTGATAGAGGAAACCTGCTGTCGCCACTTCATGGGCTACTCTTTTCAATTAGCAGCAAGGGATCTTTTATATGCACCATCCCACAAACAGGATAGTACATACTACGGCCTTTGTTACACTATTTGTGGAGCACTGGCTGGAACGAGAAATAACCCAATGGGTCCACCGACGGGGATCGATCCTAGACCGACCGCGCATCAAGCGAACACTTTACCACTGGGCTACGTCCCGCCCCCGTTCTAATTAATGCACCACGACTGGTATATCAAAGGCCGTGATATGCGTTATCCTGTCTGTGGGATGGTGCATATAAAAATATCCCTTGCTACTAATGAAAAAATGTGGTGGGTTTCCTCTCTAAGACTATATGTAAAAATTACCAAATGTTTTACATCCAATGGCCGATGATGTGAGAAGGCACATATAATTGCCCATTGCTGCGCATATATTAATCCATTGCTGCGCATATATTAATCCATTACTGTGCATATAATTATCCATTGCAGCGCATATAACACTCCATTGCTGCAAATATAATACTCCATTGCTGTGCATATAATTATCCATTGCTGCGAATATAATAATCCATTGCTGCGCATATAATAATATGTGTGCGCTGTCCTGCGCACACACCTCAGCTATCTGGGCTGTTTGATCAGGGCAGTGGGTTAGATGTTAGTTGTTAGTGAGATAGAAGAGGGTGTAGTGGTCTTACACTACCCACTGAGTCGTTAAAACTCGCTCTGGGTGGGAGCCGGTACCAGTCTTATGTTCGATGGCTTAACTACGACACCACTATGGTACGGTAGTAGTTTATATCGTATAGCTTAACTGAGAGGCAAATGGTTCTTTAGGAAGGATTTTCCTTTGGCACTGTCACTAACCCTAACTCTATTTAAGTATTTATAATGTTCTTTATACGTGACAGTGCCAAAGGAAAGTCCTACAGGTTTTTTATTTACTTGAATTGCTAATAATTGGTCAAATGAGATTTTTCATATCGCGTCTTCCCGTTGATAATGTCTGACTTTATTCTGTTTGCTCAAATACCGGTGTTAGCGGGAAAACAAAAACAAGAAAACAAATTATATGAGACTTTTCCCCTACTTTTGCCAAATGTGCTGAAGACACCAAACCCCAAATTGAAAAGCTGTTCTACTTAAAATATTCACACAAACTCAAAAGTTTTTAAGTTGGCGATTTTTGTTCCCGAATGAAATTTGTCCCAACAATGGGGAGGGAAGACGCGGGGAGCAATTGCTTTACTGATCTCCCCGTATCTTAAAGGGACTGTCCTAAGTTTCCTGCATATACGATGTTTCCGACTAGTAAAATCATTTAACGTCTAAAAATACAAATTAAATAAATTTTCTTGTTTAGAATACCAGTGTTTGCATATTCAATATGTGTCTGGTCGTTTTAATATTTGTAAGAAGCTCAAACTGGATTTTGTCTTCAAATACTTTCGTACGTACGGAAACAGTTTTTTTTTTAGGAAATAAAATGAAATTTAACCTAATACAAATACTAGAACGCTCAGAAACACGTTTAATATACAGCCACTAATATTTTATGCAGAAAAATATATTTGATATGTAATTACAGTCATTAAAAAGTCTCTGTTAGTCGAGAGCATCTTTAAAAAATTGCAGCAAACTTAGAGCTGTCCCTTTAAGCTTTAAAAGTACAACTTAAAAGCTGTTAAGAATGTAAAACGTATATCACAGCTGTAAATAAGAAATCCTTTTTTACAATAGACGCAACATCTTTGTCTGGACAGTGGCAATCTTATTTCTTCGTACAAAAACCCACTTACCCAGTTCACGCCCCAGGATGCGCCCCAGTTCTAAACTGACCTACTTAGGATTCAACTAGTACTTACAGTAATTACACCACTGACATAATGAGGAGGCTGAGCGCTCGCGAACAGCTTGACTGGTACCATCGTGTTGTGTCATATCACATTCTATGTAACGTTAGACGCAAAAACCAGTCTAGCGAGTGACCGAGATCGTTTGAACCCTCCTGGACATATCTCGGTATTATCTTAGTACCAGTCTAAAGACCAGGGTCCAATTTCACAAAACACTGTAAGACTAGTTTTGCATGTAAACGTAAATCTACGACTAAACCAGAATTCTTATTACTATTATAGTTCAACAAATATAGTTTGAAGGACACATATTTCATTTTCTGTTGTCCTTAAAATACTCCAGCTTCCGTAATGATGTAATGTTTTGCGTGAAATTAATGCCAAACACGTGTAGACGCACGACCGGTATAACTGCTAGTAGCAGACGTAAACTTACGATGTTTCGTGAAATGGGCCCCAGTACCATGGGTTCACACAACCATGAGGCTGAAAGTGTATGACGTGAAGTGAACTGTATTTACACTCTGACCGTAATTCAACAAGACAAGACTTATTTACACTCGGGCCGTTGCACAACTGCATAGGAGGAATATATACATATACAATTTGTAACATTCACGTGGCAAGATGGTTGATAATAAACATATACAAAGGCCAATACATAAGCTTTTGTAAGAACAAGGTGTATAACAAAAACTCTAAATATGAGGCACGTGAGGTACATTGTTAAAAAAATATAATTAAATAAATAAATGACACGATGGCACATTCGTCATAATAATGATATACATCAGATATTCAAACATGTAAAAAAAAAAAACCCCACAAAAAATAAGTGTATATCAATGGGTTTATATTTGCATTTGAAGACGTATATTGCATATACAAATAAAATAAAGTACAAATGTAGTAAAAGCATACATTTCACCCATAGGAATAATGAATATTCATAATTATTTTACAGAAAACTGCTATCTTTCTGAGAACACCAGGTTTTTTTTTTATTACAATCAAATAGCATTCTAAATGTGTAAACATTTGCTCTAGACTGACAAGACGTTGGCAGAAGTATTTTTCTTTCATCTTTAAAAAAGGACAACACATTATATAATGAAATTCACCACCAATGAAATAATTAAAATGTTGTAAATTATTGTAGGCGAACAGTGGAAAAATAGGTGAACGGTGGGGAAAAAAGAAAAGAGAACAGTGGGGGTAAATACGTGAACGCTAGGGAAAAAAAGAAAAGAGAAAAGTGGAGCAAATAGGTGAAGAGTGGGGAGAAAGGTGAACAATGAAAAAAAAGCGAACAGTGGAAAATGAAAAAACAATTATAGATGAACAGTGAGCAGTATAGGTGTAGAAACATACAACTTTTTTACAACCAAGGGTCCAATTCATGATTCAGTATGTTATGCTATCCTACATGAAATATTATGGCCCAACACATCACTGTTCGGTTGGTGTTGGTGTATATGGATCACACCTAACTGCGTGGAGTATTTCAGGTCTCGTTTCCAAAAAAATTGCACATTGAGTCAATTAGTAAGTCAAATTAGGGTATCTTTTGTCGTTATAGATTTCCATTTTAATTTTCACTGAAATCATCCCTTTGTTGTACAAATGTATTGAACATGTTTTATGTGAAAATGACAATACTTTGCAGACAATTTAATACCCTTTAAAATGTGAGTTATTTTATAAAAATCAGGTTCAAAAGTTATTGCAATTTATGTAAATGTACTAGTTTTCAAAGACAGTCTATACATCATGCTATATGGACATTAAGTCTTTAAAAATTAACTGAAATTAAATCATGTTGCACTGAATTTTCTCACAAATAATTAGTATTTATGATTTAGGAATAAACAGTGCAATATTTTTCAATGTTACACAAATTTAACAAAATTAAGGCAACTTATAGGTTTATCACAAAAAATCTGTAATGTCCGTAACCATCTAATACTTTTGGATTTGATCAAAATAATTCTACATCCAGTTAAGGTTTACAAGTAAGGTGTACGGAGAAACTCTGCAAAGTAATAAAAATGTGAAGTAGCTGAAGGATTTGAAAAGAATACACACTGAAAGTGGATTTGTAGTGTCTGTAACTGTAGTGTCCATAACCTTTCAAAAAGCATCATTATAAATTTAGATACTTTATTAAAAAAAATACCAAAATATGTACTTAAATTTTCTTGTACTTTATTTTTTAAGGCTACAACATGTTAAAATAAGAACAAACAAATAATAAAGCTGAATTGGTAATTGTTATTTCATCCAGCATTCACCCCTAAAAATAACAAAATTATGACTAGCAGGACATTCCTCATGCTGTAAATATTTCTGAATTGTGTTGAGTGTTTCGCTAATTTTTAACTTTTATAACCAATGAGACATAACACTGATGATAGAATCCTACCAATAAGGATTATCTGTGGTGTCCGTAACCAAACACGTATTATAGAAGCTTTGTGATAAATGTAACTCGCCCACAACTAAGTGATTAAATGTCAACAGTAATACCAATAAGATATAGATTTCATATGACTATGATATCGTTTTGCAAATTACCATTTTTATTGCATACCATTTATACCATTTCTTTTAGATTAAAGGCATATTGTCACAGACCACTGACCAATTTAATGGTCTAACAAAGTATTACCTGAACATATATAATTTGATTTGTCCCTAGATGTACTTTATTCAACCATCTTCATAACCACCATACTCCATTCATTAATGACATTTAAAAAAAAAAAATTGAGCCAAGAGTAGAGATTAGCCAAAGCAGGATTAAAACAGAGGACGTGATAAACGCAATCAATGACAGAGCTGATAGTGTTAAATTTCAGTGTGGCTGCTTAGCTGACCGGGTAACCGTAATAGTAAAGTTTGTTTTATTTAACGACGCCACTAAAGCACATTGATTTTTTATCTTATCATCGGCTATCGGACGTCAAACATATGGTCATTCTGACGCTGTTTTTTTTAGAGGAAACCCGTTGTCTCCACATATGCTACTCTTTTACGACAGGCAGCAAGGGATCTTTTATTTACGCTTTCCACAGGCAGGATAGCACAAACCATGGCCTTTATTGAACCAGTTATGGATCACTGGTCGGGGTTTGGAGTCGGTATCTGGATTAAAAATGCCATGCCTCGATTGGGATCCGAACCCAGTACCTACCAGCCTGTAGACCGATGGCCTAACCACGACGCCACCGAGGCCGGTAGGATAACCGTAATAGAATCAGAAAACAAAAGCCTGAAAGGTGAGATTATTGACTTGAAGTCACGCTCAGTGAGAGACAACTTAATTTTCTCTCACATATCTAAGGAATAAAACGAATCACAGAGAAACTTGCACGCGAATTCCTTGAGGTTAATCTCAAAATGGGAAAAAAACAGGACGTTATTAAAGGGACATTCCCGAGTTTGCTACATTGTAAGATGTTTCCGACTAATAAAATATTTCTATGATTAAACATGCATATTAAATATATTTTCTTGTTTAGAATATCAGTGTCTATATATCCTACGTGTTTCTGGTCGTCTTAATATTTGTAAAAATCCCAAACTGGATTTTGTCTTCAAAAAATCTGTTTTAGAAAATAAAATGAAATTTAACCTAGTACAAATATTAGAACGATCAGAAACACGTTTAATATACAGCCACTAATATTTTATGCAGAAAAATATATTTGATATGTAATTACAATCGTTAAAAAGTCTCTGTTAGTCGATAACATCTCAAACATTGCAGCAAACTCAGGAATGTCCCTTTAAGAAATACTACTGGAGCAAATCATCTATGTTTAAACTTGTGCAACAGAAAAGAATTATGTAATATTGGTAAATATCTTAAAGAGATATTCCTGAGTTTGCTGCAATTTTTAAGATATTATCGACTAACAGAGACTTTTTAACGATTGTAATTACATATCAAATATATTTTCCTGCATAACATATTAGTGGCTGTATATTAAACGTGTTTCTGATCGTTCTAATATTTGTACTAGCGTAAATTTTATTTTATTTCCTAAAATATTATTTTTCGTACGTACGAAATTATTTGAAGACAAAATCCAGTTTGGGCTTCTTACAAATATTAAGACGACCGGAAACACATTGAATATACAGACTCTGATATTTTAAACAAGAAAATACATTTAATATGTAAGTTTAATTTTAGAAATGTATTATTAGTCGGAAACATTTTACAATGCAGCAAACTCAGGAATGTCCCTTTAAAAATACATCATGTTTACGTTCTCAACATATTTAATTGTTCATCCTCCAATTATGCACCACTTGTCAAATGTTATTGATTTGTGTATAAAATGTAATGCCTATGAGCCGAAAGGCTTAAAGCTAATAAGCTATAACTATAACAACTTAATGGCAGAGGCAGGTGCGTCGACTCCTCAGTAGGTGGCTTTACGCGACAACAGGGTCCCACGTGACACTATCAAAAACCAGGAAGTAAACGACTTTGCATCTATAACTTTTTGTAAAAGTTCTATAAATAATGCCTTCTTCGTGTTTTTGTATTCCTCAATACCACGAAAGAAGGAAACAGTTTTCTAACTGACAAGATAATGTAAAAAAACCAAAAGGCGGATTAGTGCCATGAGATAAGATAAATGTCACTTGAGAGTCGACCGTCAGTGTTGTTTGATTTTACAGACAACATATCCTGTGACAGAAGATTATAAAACATAAGTCCTACTGAATTTTTATTTTACTATTTTCTCCTGTGGATTCTGTTAGAATATAGGTTAAGTAATGCTAAAATATCAAATATTAATATCACGATGATATGATTTTTTTTCTTTTTGCTTAAAGGCACACTATCACTATCAGTTTGCATGTGCTATTTTTCACCACTTTTACAGGTCTAGCCTACTTCTGAAAAATAAGTACAAATTTAATTAATGAATCCTACAATTAATATTTGCACAACTAATGCAAGAATATGAAACTGTAATGTGCAGCCAATCAAATTGTAATGCGAAGCCTCTCAATATTTTAAAGGGCTAGGACATAGACCAGTGGTAAGACAATCACCTAATGTGCGGTAGGTTTAACATCAATTTCCATCAGTGGGTCCATTGGGCTATTTTTCATTATATCCAGTGCTCCACAACTGGTGTAACAAAGACTGTGGTATGTACCATCCTGTCTGTGGGATGCTGCATATATAAAAAAAAAAATCGTTTGCTGCTAATCAGAAAGAGTAGCCCATTGTGTGTCGGAAGCAGGTTTCCTCTCTCATTATCTGTGTGGTCCCCACCCATATAACCTTACATACATGTGTACCATACATATAATAATACAATTTTTAAAATAATGTGTGTTTTGTTTTTCAAATTGCTGGTAGGATATAATAGGACATCAGGTTGAGTCGCTCTAAAACCTGTTCACACCTTGAATAATATTGCAATATACATGCATTTGTTTGCACATAATCCCCCCCCCACCCCACCAGCATTTTATACTGATTCCAGTAAAAGTATTATACTAAATATCTAATGTTATATTTTAATAATATATTTTATGATGTTGTTTTGACCTTCTTACAAGTTCTCCCGAGTCATTTCACATTTTAAAAAAACATTTATAAATAAGGAAAGAAAAGGAACAATAGCCCGATACCCCCCCCCCCCCCCCCCCCCCCTCCACTCAAATATTATTTTAATATTATTTTATGGATATTTGATAGATGTGTGGCTGTGTAATAGCTGCAGGTTTCTTTTCTCACTAAAGTACCTATACTATAGGATTTGCTGAGGCGTCTTTAAACAGACTGTTCTGTTTGTTGATTTAAAAATAAATGCAAACTATATTAAGCTTATCTGCATGAATGCATTTTTAATATAACTGAATTTTGCATTTCAGGTACAGAACTAATACGGTTCCTTAAAGACTGAAGCTAGAAGTCATTCCATGCTTGTTTTATGGACAGAGCCTAGTTTATTGTCTTGATGGGACAGGACAGGCAGGCTACAAAATTGAAACACTAAGAAAAGTGCCCAATTTGTATTCAGATGATGAAACAAAGTTTTTCATGTTTCATGATGATTGTTCCTTAGTGAAAAAAAAAAGTAATAAGTGTCAGTGTGTCAGATGTTGAAGGTGTGAGATACAAGTGAATATCAGATTGTACTTGGAGCACTGAGTACTGAGATTTTTGTTATACTTTGAATGACTAAAATTTAGTTCACTGAAAGTTGTCATCCAATGTAAGCCACGAAATAATGGTAATAAAATGGATATGAAACAGGGTTTTCCCACATAGACTCTATTATTCTGTACCATTTCACCCGTTGTTTGTATGAGTAAAGCCTACATGAAATTGGGTTCTGGGTAGTTATTATTATTATTTTTAAGTGCTCCAGATCAAACAGACAATGTCATGATTGGGGATCCTTGAATCATTGTCTTACAATGGTAATACATATTGTAAGGATGTGTCATGAATGAAAATCGAGTAGATACAGAACTTTCCATAATATAAAAATATACATTTCCAATGTTCTGTAACAGAGAAAGTGAAGTGCATTGCATGTGTTTGAACGTTTTAATTTGTTTTTGTTTTTATATAATTGTGATAGTGAAAAAAACCCAGGTTATGTTTGTTTAACCAATCTTATAAACAAGGACATTGTTTCTAATTCAATAATTTTGAAAGAGAAAAAAAAAATGGATAGATAATTTTTATCATTATCATTATTATTATTTATGTTTTTAAATTTATGTTTGTTTTATAATTTTAGACATAAATGCTTTCTGTTTACATACATTTGGGTTCATAAACCAACACCCCCCCCCTCAGAACAACAACANCACACAAAATACACACAATTATATATATATATATATATATATATATATATATATATGTGTGTGTGTGTGTGTGTGTGTGTGTGTGTGTGTGTGTGTGTGTATATGTATATATATATATATATATATGTGTGTGTGTGTGTGTGTGTGTATATATATATATATATATACACACACATTTGTGTATATATAAACATAATATGATGACAGATGTAAAAACAAAACAACAAAAAAGAAACCACACAAAAAAACCCAACATATGTTGATGACTAAATAGAATTCATCTAAAAATAGTTCACCCTTCACAGCTATTGCATTAGTGGTACCGGTACTCAGGGCTTTAGATCTCACTAATTTGGGCACAATATAGGCCCTATCTATATTACAGAGTACAGAGAGGTCTTTTTAGCACAGTAATAGTAACAACTGCTGAAGGGTTATAATGCATTAAAGTCATTAAAGAAAAACAATTTAGAGGTTTTGAGGTAAAATGATTTGAGGTTAGCATGTGTGTATGTAATTTGGTATGTTTATTTTGGGTACAGTTATTTTGGGCACAGCATTTAATGCCTTGGCTTTGTTGCAGTCTAAAACCCTGGGTATTGTTTTCTTAACATGGCATATTATTTATTAAATCGAGAAAAGGAAAGGTGACTTTACTGTTCCTTTGAAAGAATGATATTCAGTCTGACAAAATGTGTAAAACATATTGAAATAAAACATTAAAGTATAGTTATTAATGGTGTGAATATATAAGTACTTGATACAACTGAATATTGTCCCAAACAGTGCCCCATGACTGGTATATAAAACCCCATGTTATGTTCTGTCCTGTGTGGAGAAGTGTATAATAATGCTGCTAATGGACAACTGTCAATTACCAAAAGGTCGACATCCAATAGCTGATGATTAATTTATCAATGTGCTCTAGTGGTGTCATAAAACAAAAAGAAACTTTAGCTTTATAGCCACATGTTAAAAGGCATTCACAGCATTCAGTTAAGTTTGAAGATTGATAATAAAATTTGCCCCCCTCCTCAAATATGTTAGTTCGTTCCCAACCAAAAAATGATGTTCGCCCCTACTTGGGGTTTGGTGTGTCCTTTATTTTTTTAAATATCGATAAGGAAAAAACAAAAATCAAAATTATGAAACATGGCTACGTTTATAGGTAAAATAAGTGATGTGATCACTAACACCCATGCATATTATTCAATGTCATCTTTACTACCTAACATAATATTGGAGGGGCGACTGGCTTGGGGAGGTAACGTCTGGTACCCAAACCATTGACGATAATTTTCAAAATATCTTTGTTTAAAAAATTCATAATAAAGTTTTATGGAAATTCACAGACATTGTACTTCACAATGATTATCACTTCTGAAAAAAATTATTAATAAAAAATATAATAATTTTACTTCATTTTGCAGTTGGTCCGAATTAATGTTAGTCATAAAAAAAAACGTACAACACGTACACACCTTACCTACGTACAACAAACAAGATACGTTTTTTTTTTTTTTTCGATTTGCACATCAGTTTCTACTTATTTTTATTTCGTTTCATAGTTAATGTAAGTTGAATTTTTAATTGTGTACGAAAACGACTTGCTATACTGGTTTCCATTTTCACGTAGGACCCTTATTTCGTGTGGTGTCACCTGGCGTTGACTTCACTCGAAGCCTCATTCTCGTCGTATACAACTCCTACAACCGATTAGTTGTTAATGTGAACTCACCCATCGTAAGTCGGGAGTTGGGAAAATTACAACGCAACCATCGAGTTGGCCAACTTCATCGTGACAGTTGATAGTCTGACACTAGCATTACCACAATAAAGTTGAACCGGTACTGGGATACGAACCCAAGAGCCAGCAGCCTTAACACCAATGGCACAATCACTATACCATAGAAATGACAGGAAAGGAATGTTTACTTTAAAAACGACACCTCAGTACATTTACAAACTACGCCTATTTTGTGTACTACGCCTATTTGGTGTACTGCACCTATTTGGTGTACTACGGCTATTTGGTGTACTATGACTATTTAGTGTACTGCGCCTATATGGTGTACTACGGCTATTTGGTGTACTGCGTCTATTTGGAGTACTGCGCATACATGGTGTACTACGGCTATTTGGTGTACTACGGCTATTTGGTGTACTGCGCCTATTTGGTGTAAAGAAAGAAATGTTTTATTTAACGACGCACTCAACACATTTTATTTACGGTTATATGGCGTCCAGCAACCAGTCAGCCGCAATAAAATAATCGTAAATGGTGTATATGCCCAAACCGCAAGTCGCAGATGCATCAAACGCAAATACAGGCGTTCGGGCCCTGGCTGGAGTTTATGGGTGTTTCTAAATTAGTACCACTCGATGAAACAGTCATGCGCGTACCCTGTATTGTATATAATCTTCAATATACATAAGACTATACAGAGTACGCGCATGTCTCGTTCCATCCAGCAATACTAACTGGACACCCGCAAACTCCAGCTAGGGCCCGAACGACCGCGGACGCTATAGTCAAGAGACAGACTGTCAAAACTTGATGTCACCACATAAGCTTTAGTTACCATGCATAATAATGATAATAAAGAACCACATAAGTAGTTTGCGACCTTCCATTAACAACAACACCGGCCTCGGTGGCGTCGTGGTAGTCCATCGGTCTACAGGCTGGTAGGTACTGGGTTCGGATCCCAATCGAGACATGGGATTTTTAATCGAGATACCGACTCCAAACCCTGAGTGAGTGTTCCGCAAGGCTCAATGGGTAGGAGTAAACCACTTGCACCGACCAGTGATCCATAACTGGTTCAACAAAGGCCATGGTTTGTGCTATCCTGCCTGTGGGAAGCGCAAATAAAAGATCCCTTGCTGCTAATCGGAAGAGTAGCCCATGTAGTGGCGACAGCGGGTTTCCTCTCAAAATCTGTGTGGTCCTTAACCATATGTCTGACGCCATATAACCGTAAATAAAATGTGTTGAGTGCGTCGTTAAATAAAACATTTCTTTCCTTTTTCCATTAACAACATGACTAATTATTTATCTTTATGCTCCGCCGCCTCGATTGTCTCAATAGATTTAAACACTTATCTGCCCCTGATGTTAACTGTTTCACTAATGACCATTGATCACTGAAGAGTATTCCAGGAACCGGTTCTATTAACTACACAACGATCTCTAATCTCTGGACTGCAGTTTCGCGCTAATTCGATGACTTAGACCATCATCGAGGAACAATCGCCACGAGAAAGTAAATTGTCGTGAGTTATCGCCAAGGTCAGACAATCAAGAATATTTAAGTCGGCAGTACTTTCGTATCTTGTTCCTCACAGGACTGGTTTCATCGTTAATGGACTCGAAGTAACAGTGTGTATACACTATACACAGTGTTTGATAGAAGACCCATTCTGCATTACGCGCCATTCAAAAGGAATCATAATTGTAATCAGGGTCTACAGTTTTAATACAAAAAGCTATAATACTCATCCAAAACAAATTGACGTGATTCGTTTTAACTGTATAACACTAACTAATGTCGCTAATGTTTTTCAAGTGATTGTTTTTAAAATGTTTGTTCTGTTCAGAAAGGTATTTCGGTACAAGCCAATCACTAACGGTTGTCTATAGTGATATATTGAAAGAAAGAAAGAAAGAAAGAAATGTTTTATTTAACGACGCACTCAACACATTTTATTTACGGTTATATGGCGTCAGACATATGGTTAAGGACCACACAGATTCTAAGAGGAAACCCGCTGTCGCCACTACATGGGCTACTCTTCCGATTAGCAGCAAGGGATCTTTTATTTGCGCTTCCCACAGACAGGATAGCACAAACCATGTCCTTTGTTGAACCAGTTATGGATCACTGGTCAGTGCAAGTGGTTTACACCTACCCATTGAGCCTTGCGGAGCACTCACTCAAGGTTTGGAGTCGGTATCTGGATTAAAAATCCCATGCCTCGACTGGGATCCGAACCCAGTACCTACCAGCCTGTAGACCGATGGCCTGCCACGACGCCACCGAGGCCGGTCTGATATATTGAAGACAACGGCTGATTAGAATTGCAGCTCAGGTGTAAATTAGCGGACAGTTTCAATTTGAAACGCTTCAGCCATTTTGAACTTTATTTAAAATTAGCCAAAGTCTTGAAGCACCGATTTGAAACCCTTGCTCAAAGCATTGAGTTAGTCGCTAACATTCATTTATTCTTTGTTTTATAACCGAATAACTTAAATATGTTTCGTGCTGGGATGTCATTAATTCATTAATTATTCACCGATCCATTCATTAACTCATTCATTCATTCATTCATTCAATCATTCATTCATTCATTCATTCAGTCAGTCATTCATTCCATCACCCACTCACTCATTCCACCACTCACCCATTCATTCATTCATTCCACGCAAGGGTCAATGGGTAGTTGTAAACCACTTGCACCGACCAGTGATCCATAACTGGTTCAACAAAGGACATGGTTTGTGCTATCCTGCCTGTGGGAAGCGCAAATAAAAGATCCCTTGCTGATAATCGGAAAGAGTAGCCCATGTAGTGGCGACAGCGGGTTTCCTCTTAAAAATCTGTGCGGTCCTTAACCATATGTCTGACGCCATATAACCGTAAATAAAATGTGTTGAGTGCGTCGTTAAATAAAACATTTCTTTCTTTCATTCATTCCATTACTCACTCACCTACTCACTCACCCACTCACTCACCCATTCATTCATTAATTCACAGGGGTGGGATCTAGCTCATTCAGTAGAGGTGCTTTGGTCGCAGGATTGAACCATATATTGGTATTGAGTAACGCTTGGCTTTCAATATGTATGTGAAGAACAAGGTAAGAAGAAGACTCTACTGACTTTATATCAGAGGAAGGTGATCTATCATCCTGATACTATTAATACACATAAGAACATCTTTGCGAGATTCCGCTCTAATAGTGACTCCACATTAGTAAGAAACTTTGACTGATGTGTACAGAGACACAACTGAGTGAGCAACAGGAAGCTGCCGTGGCTGACGCTGCTGATTCCGGATGTGCTCGCCGTCTTCCGGTTCCTGTCTAAGTGTACGCATACTGATTCACGAAGTCACATTAAAGGTATGGTCGCACGGGAAGCTGACTTACTTAATAATCCCACACAATATTGCCTTAAAGTAACAGACACTAGTTTTTAAACACTACGGCGTATTTTCACTATTATAACCATTTTTGATAATTGAAACCAGACATTACTTCGATTTTATTGTTTAGATTATCCACTTCCGTATAACCGAAATGTCTCTAGCCATCCTGGTGCGTCTAATATCACAAAATGCATTTTTTTGGTCAAAAAAATAAAACATCCCACACACACCTCTGAGAAGTTACGTTTTTGGAAACGAGATCTAATATATCTTTTAAGGCTATTTCCCTGTTTGAGCGTCACAGCGACTCTTGCTTCACTCTGTTGTGACTTTATCGAAATATATTACTGGTTTGCAATTCGCCAAAATTGGTTTCCAATTTCACTGGTTGAAACTAGGGTTTGCGACTTTAAAATGTATACATTTATGTTTCTTCCTTATTAGTACTCTATTCATCCAGCTACGCAATCGTGAAATTCCCTTTGTTACTGATTCTGATGCACCATTGTAAAGCCCCGGTCACACTGTCAAGGATCAGGACGCTGGGTTAACAACGGATACGATCCGGCATCATTCGTAACAATCCGTTGTGGTCCGTACTAAACTGTACCGATCCTTAGCGATCCGTAGCAACCTGTAGCGCTCCCCGTTGTCAACTAACCCCTATCCTTAATAATCATTGGTTTACCCGTCGAAAACCGTAGTTGAACCGTGGTGCATCCGTGGGGGACCGCGGATAGACCACTATCCAGGGTCATCCGTAAGGGACCGCGGATAGACCACTATGAGGGTTTCATCCGTTGTGGATCCAGCCAGACGATCCATAACAATGTGACCGGGGCTTAATAGACTTATGCGTACGTAGCCAAAATTCACAAATAAAATTTCGTCTATTTAAACTGTTTATAAAACAGGTTATGTTGTGTTACAATTTCGTGCAGGTAATGAGTTAATAATCATTATAATTAATTAACAATATAAAGTAACCCTCTGTTCATGTCCTGTCTAAATTATAATCAATTAACAATATAAAGTAACCCTCTGTTCATGTCCTGTCTAAATTATATTTCTGGGACTGGATGTAGCCCACGGGTTAAGTGCTCGCCTGATTCGCGATGATCTAGGATCGATTCATGTCGGTGGGCCCATTGGGCTATTTATCGTTCCAGCCAGTGCACCACGACTGGTATATCAAACGCCGTGGTATGTGTTATCCTGTCTGTGAGATGGTGTATATACAAAATCCCTTGCTACTACTGGAAAAAATGAAGCGGGTTTCCTCTCTAAGACTATAATTTATGTCAAAATTACTAAATGTTCGACATCCAGTAGCCGATGATTTATAAATCAGTGTGCTCTAACTTTAACTTATAATTCTATAAATTTCACCGAATGCTTGGTTTATGAAATTACCATTTTGGTAACTAGCGTTAGCTAAAGAAGAACGTACACAAAGTGTATAGTTCAAATTACGCAATCCGTTCGGTTCTGCCTGTTACAGGAGACCATGTCGTTACCCTTTTCACCCGTATATTCATTTATACATTTAATTTATTCTTACTTTTATCCAATTAAGATTCAAGCACGTTGATTTGGGTACACACCTTAGCTATCGGTGTAGTGGTCTTAAAGCGACGTCATACGATACGAGTGTCGCGTACGATAGTAGAGACGAGAATTAAATAGCCGATTGACAGACCATATTTTACGATTTCATCAGCTGCTATGCAATCGGGGCATTCGTATCGTGTGACATCGCCTTTACACCTACCCATAGAGTCGTTAAACTCGCTCTTGGTGTGTGTGTGGGGGGGGGGGGGGGGGGGCGTAGCGCGGTCGGTCTAGGGTCGATTCCGGCCAGTGGCCTCATTGGGCTATTTTTTGTTTCAGCCAGTGTACCTCAACTGGTATATCAAAGGCCGTGGTACGTGCTATCATGTCTGTGAGATGGTGCATATAAAAGATCCCTTGCTACTTAATGGTAAAATCTAGTGGGTTTCTTCTCAAAAGACTCAAAATTACCAATTGTTTGACATCCAATAGCCAATGATTAATAAATCAATGTGGTCTAGTGGTGTCGTTTACCAAAACAAACAAACGATCTTGGTGGGAGCCAGTACCGGGAAGTGAACCCATTACCTATCAGCCTTAAATCCAATCGTTTAACCACTACACCACCGAGAACGGTATCTCTAGATTTATATGATCTACTAATAATTCTGTTGAGATGATTTGATCCATAATGTTATAAGGGTTAAGTCGACTTTGCTGGATATTTCTGTACAATCTGCACTGTAGAGAAGTTTTTTTGTCGTCTGTAATCCCTCCGTTGTGAGATAATAACTTCAATAATGGTATCCGATCAGGAAGGCGAGACATGCTTACCTTTAATAACTTTCCAGAGAGACAAGGTATGTTCACCTGCAATCAGTTAGGAATGGTATAAAGCCAGGAAGACAATGCATGATTGTTTTTAACGATTTCGATACAGTATAACTCCACGATCGTAACGTGCATGTACGTTTGTCTTTAAACGTGTTTTGCATGTAAACTGGATTTTAAGAGTTATACTTATGACGAGTGGGGCCGGATATGATCTATCTTTCAGGAACACCTGGTTCCATCACTGATTTCAGTGACTGACGGGTACATGCCATCATAACTTTGTCAGAACGTCTTTTCGACTCTGCACAGACAGGAAAATATTTTATTTAAGTCTCACACTATGCACACTATAATAAAATTTAGTTTGAAATACAATACAAAGCTACATAAGCAATTCCTATTGGAATCATATAAGACTATCAACAATTATAATACATGAACGTAGCTATAATACACTCAGGGAATAACAAAATTCACAAACATGTACAATACGTTCCTGACTGTTTCTCACATATCCTTAAACATAACATTTCAAAGATATTTAAAAGTTTTTTCATCTAAAACGATTTACAGCACTTGCACTTTAAAGGTTAACCAAGCCTTAGAAATACGTTGAAATCGATGGTGTGTTCTACTTTATGTATTTAAGTATTTAAAACACAGCTGGTCTTACGAGTAAGGATCCACATATGAAGACAATGGCGATTACCTTGAGTGTGAAATGTATCGAATAACATTAATTTAAGGAGCTCCTATTTTCTTAGAGAACTACTGTAATTACATTTTCTGCGACTTGGTTAGAGGAAATAATATCCAGTTAACATCTCAATGGAAGCCCCGTAATTATCCACCCACTATTCCCCGAGTCGATTAGTATCACATGATAGGCACGGAAGGTCAAGAGTTTATAATTTGACGTGTTCGAATGTTCACTTACCAGTACGTGTTGGTTGAATAAGACCATTGTAAAGTACTAGTGAAATCAAAGGCTCGTACCAACTGGATGGGGCGCGTGCTTGCGGCATGCTTTTGGGGCATATAAACCATATACGATTATTTCATTGCGGCTAGCCTCATGCGTTTTGTAGACGCACACATCCGGTTTAGACGCTCGCAATGAAACTAATGTATTTCGAATTAGTTTTTAGCCTTACCGCACGCACGCACCGCTTCCAGTCTATATGAACCTTAACCGCTCCCGTGACATCAGATCGAATTCATTTTCTTTATCTAGTAGGTTAAATGATACCGTCCTTTTCATTCTTACTAGTTCCCCCCTTTCTTAGCAAAATCACTTGAGGTACCTTTTGATAATTGTTCAGATAATTTTCCAATCTGTACGAGTCTGGCGGGTTGGTGTGAATGTTAACAAAACTTACAAGATGTCGCTAAACTTCACTAAAAGTGGGATCCTACATTGAGATGCTAATCCAGTATCTACAAGCTCTATGATACTGGGCTCACATCCAAGCTCAATATATTGCCCGATTAGTAGTTAACCCATTCAGAATGATATCCGCTGTAACTGTTGATATTGTCCTGTCACAGTTTGAATCTAGCTCTGTCGGTAAAGCACTATCCTGCGGTGCTTACGCTGAGGGATCAAACCACCTCAGTGGACCCATTCTCTGATTGTTTTCCCCGTCCCAACCAGTACCCCATGATTAGTATATCAAAGGCCGTAATATGTGGTATCCTGTTTTGGGGAAAGTGCATTTAAAAGATCCCTTGCTGCTAATGGAAATATTAAGCTGGTTTCCTTTGTAAAATTATATTACATGTCAACATCACCAAATGTCTGACATCCAATAGCCGATAATCAATGTGCTCTAGTGGTGTCGTTAAACAAAACAAACTTTCTTTTCCTTTCCTGTCTTTCAATACGACCTAATACATGATGATAGATCATCCTTAAAGTTTTCTAACAGCAGTAATTCGCGTAGAATTTTCTGAACAACAATGTCATCTCTGGATGCTCGTTTATCACGACAACAGAATGGTTGCCTAAACGTGTCAGGAATCTAATACATAACGTTACAGAATGGCAAATTTTAATATGTCAAAGTCAGAGCGCTCGTCTTTTGGCTAGGATGCAAAGACTTTTTTAATAGGTTTTTTGTTCCATTTAGATTTAGTTCAAAGTAATAATGTTCATGTAACAACAGCACATGGATCTTTTGTTACAATATTTTCAAATAGTAATCAAGCTTGGATTAGTTGTGTGTATGGATGGTGGCACCATTCCTAAACGACAACTAGCTTCAAAGACGTGCTGTCGAATTCTCTTTCCCTTAATCTAACCTCTCATTCATCTCTCTCTATCATCCTGTAATTGTTCCATCCAGAATGTTAATACTTTCATCTTTCCCTCTTTGTAACTAAATACATCTCTCTTTTTTTCTCACAAAACTCAATTGTGTTGGGTTTTTTGTTCTTTTAAAAAAAAAAAATTCAAGTGAAAAACCCCCACAAACACTACGAAAACATTATGTTTCTCTAGAAGGTAATTCCGCAACCCGAGGATATGACAATGGCTTCTGTTACAGCACTTGTTTGTTTTATTTTATGTATGTGTAATGCACATAAAATGAGACATTAATAATTCAGGGCCCTGATCTTATCGGAGGCCGGATTGGCGTGTTCGAAACCCCAGTGGTATATGAGCACGGTAAACTAGTTAAAATGAAATGAAATTAATATACTATCTGTCTGTCTGTCAACTAACAATAGTCAGTGTAATGTTTTTGATCACCGTGCATGCATCCAATAAGGTTTACCAACGACAACTACGGGCCCAGATTCTGACACCGCCTGCCACCGGATCCTGATGCTGATAACTTGTAAAATTTAACACAGCAAATAACTTGAACATGACTTTGGAGCCGGGTACATAGAAATGACAATAGGACTCGCGTTCTTTAAATATGAAGCTTTCAGAGACCGAGTTTCGCACACCATTTCTGAACAAAATTGTATTTGTGTTATTTTTAATATAAAATAAATTAGTTAGAAAATAATTCCGGCTGGACTATATTTATGATCAAACTAAAGACCAGTTATCCAGGCGCGTGTGCAGGAATTTTAGGAGGGATGGGGGCGACACTGTGGAGAGCGATTTTGAAAGAGGCCAAGTCATACTCCCTCAGAAAAATGTATTTTGAAAAACAAAATGCTTAGGCACGAAGGGGTTTCAACCCCTGAAACCCTCCCCCTGCACACGAGCCCGTTATCTATGATAATTCAATCGCCATATATCACTTAATTGTTGCATTTACTTTAGTTTAACACCCAATATCTGATGTATTTTTCGTGCTGGGGTGTTGTTAAACATTCATTCATTCATTCATTCATTCATTCATTCATTCATTCATTCAGTCAATCATTCATTCAATCGCCATATATAAAGGGATTATTTGAAAAATATATGCGTAGGAACTAAAACCTCTTTTTTATCAGAACAGGATTTTATTAAAACTCCTTTTAAATTTCATTTTATTTCCTGAAATATATTTTTTTGTTCGTACGAAACTATTGAAGACAAAATCCAGTTTGGGCTTCTTACACATATTAAGACGACCAGAAACACATTGAATATGCAGACACTGATATTCTAAACAAGAAAATATATTTAATATGTAAGTTTAATCGTAGAAATATTTTATTAGTCGGAAACATCTTACAATGCAGCAAACTCAGGAATGTCCCTTTAAACAACACAAAATATTTCAACTTCTGATTATGCAATATTAAGCTATAGGTTGCATAGCCCTAACTGAAATGTGGCTTAAGTTGCTATGTGCAACCATTCAGTCAATTTAAGCTCAGAAGTAAGCAACCTTGACTACTCTAAATCTGTTCTGTCATGTTTAATGGCACTCCACACATTTTATGCACTAAAGTGTTCGGTAAACGTTCAAATCAAGGAATTTTCTGCCCAGATGAAACAACACTTTACGACAAGTTTTATCGAACATTAACTGGTAATAACAGGCAGTTCATTCCTTTTATTTTAAATTGATTTTCGTGCTTATATCCAATTAAAATTCACGTATTATGTCCAGGATACACATTTTATCTAGTTGGGCTGTGTTTCCAGGTCAGTGGCTTAATGGGTAGCTGTTAGTGTTTAGCTACAGGGAATCTGTAAAGTAGCTTTACAATACCGCATTAAGACATTGTAACTCACTCTTTGGGGAAGCCGCTAATTGGATGCGAACCCAGTACCTACCAAACTTAATTCCAATGGCTTAACCACCACGTGAGGTCACCAACGCAGGGTGTTGTAGCAGTATTTAATGCTGAATGTAAAGAGAGGATAAGGCCACAGAACACAGTTATTTAAAAAGAAAAATCCTAAGATATATCTGCACTTAACTGCGATTATTTTATAGAAGACAGTTTTATAGTTACAATGATTAGAGCATTGCTTGCAAACATGTGTTACCTGTTAACACTGAAGACATTTTTATGGCAATTCCAGCGCATGCAAATGAAGTACATTTAGCGTAAAACGTGTGTGCTCCGACCAGGTTTAGTGGGTGTGTTTGTTTTAAACAAATTTCCTGGGAGAAAGAGCTGGACAACAGTGGTTGTCCTTTTCAGGACACGTTTCCCCCGGGAAGGCACAAGTGTATTTTTAAAAATCCACTGGGTTATGATATTATACAGAAACATATTATAGCGTAATGGTCTGTGGCGTAATATCGTTTCATTTCAACTTATCAATATCCAATTAAGGTTGAAGCATGTTCTGGGCGCACACCTCAGCTATCTGGGCTGTCTGTCCAGGACAGTGGGTTAATTGTTAGTTGTTAATGTTTAGTGAGAGAGAAGAGGGTGTAGTGGTCTTATAGCTACCCAATGAGTCGTTAAAACTCGCTCTAGGTGGGAGCCAGTATCGTACCCATACCTACCAGCCTTATGTCCGATGGCTTAACCACGACACCACCGAGGTCTGTGGCGTAATATCAGTGTTCAACCCAGTGAAATACCATTGATAATAAATGTGATTTTCTTTTGTGTGTTATGAGTTACACATTCAATCTCAATACGAGATTACTGGTCATTACTAGATGCATAAAATGGAATCCAGTCTGATATTTCATGTGCCCAAACCGTAAGCAGGAATAATCATGTTTTTATGTTTTTATTAATTCTAAAATCAGGCGTTTATTCTTTTCTGAAACTGTTAGTATGTGTTGGTGGTCCGGGTATGCATATTTCCAACACAATGTCATCAGTTTCACAGTTCACCTGTTTATCCCTTTAAATCTGTGAAAGTAAAAGAACCAACGTGAAAAACAACAAACATATATTGTTGAAGATAAACATGTCATTACAAGAAAATAGAGCACAAAACACGTGGTGATGAAATAAATAAAATTTTAATAAAACACTAATACAATTATTTCGTTTAATAAAAACACAGTGTGTTAAATATGTGCTAGTGCAGACATTCAAAAGATTCAAAATTATAAACATAGAAATGACATCAGATTATAATTATTACAGTATATTATTCTGACCATATATAATTGTGATTATATTATATCAGTACAATGTATATACAGTTACGTTATATAAGAATGGTGAAATATAATCCCGATGTATCATAATTCTGATTACTCTCTATCACTGTATACTTTGCATAATTATTTTGTTCACGTTTCTGCCATTCTTATTACCCGGATAATTCTAATTGCATTACATAATTCCGAATACGTGTAATTCTGTGTAAATTATGTAAGCGTCATTGTGCTGTACAATTATGATCATGATTACATATCATTCACAGAACAGAACAGAACAGAACAGAACTTTATTACGCTCAGGCCGTTACACAACGGCATACGAGGAACATGATATATAAACTGTTGTAACAAGATGGGGTTTACAGGAGACAGTAGAACAATGACGTTAAAACAAATGCAATACAGTAATAGAGACAGTAGTATAATACAAATACAATAGAATAATAAAGGCAATAATAAAATACAATTAGAATACAGTAATGTAATGTCACATTATTGTAATTACTTCCAAAATGTGCTAATCAGACGCGCACACACATATATGTATACTTGGGTAGTGATAGACATTGTAAATAATTATAGTCCAGTGTTCTTTTAGGGTATACTGCATTTATCAACAATTTCTTTTCTCGATTTACATAATTTCTTGAGAAAACCTATTTTGCTATTCGTCATTAGTTGTTTAAATTTCAACATACTTGGTTTATTATAATAATATGGCTTAAGGAAATGTTTACGGGAGTTAGTGAAATAAGTACATGTGAATACATAGTGAAATTCGTCTCCAATGTCATTATTGTCACATAATGTGCACGTTCGATCTTCTACTGGGGTGATGTTCCAGCGTCCTATTTCGATTCGTAAGTAGTGGTTAGATGTTCTAAATTTGAGTAATATAGCCCAAAATGTTTTTGGTAATATAATAAGATATTTTTCTAATCTAAAATTTTCTTTAAATATAGTGTACGTTTTACCTCTTGATGATAAAGCTATGTTACTATTCCATTGTTGTAAATAGTGGTCGTTTTGTCTTAATTTTACTTGCTTATGAAGTATTTTTATGGATGAAAAGTTCCGTGACATCCAAACAGTTGTCATGCCTGGCTGGTTAAATATATCTTCGACCATTTTTATCCATTTATAACTATATCCATTTACAGAAGAGTCGTGTAACATTAATTCATGCAGTGAAAACGATGATTTTGTTTGTTTACCAGATACGATGCGGGCCCAAAAACTTAAAATTCTTTGTTGAATAATTAATTTAAGGGGTCTTCTTCCTAGTTCTCCATATAATATGAATAGCGGGGTTCCTTTTTTACTGGTAGGATGTGTCTTAAGAATTTTATATGAATATTTTCAATGATATCGATGTTTTCGTAACCCCATATTTCGCATCCGTATAAGAGAATCGGGAGTACAATGGAGGCAAATAGTTTTAATTTGCATTCTACTGAAAAGTTATTGTCTTTAGATTTAGACAGAACAAAGTACATTGTTTTTGTTGCCTTTTGAGTTAGTTGTTTTTAGCTTGTATTAAATTTATTTAGTTTAGTAAAAGTAAGACCTAGGTATTTATATTCTTTTACGTTTTCAAGCACATCATTTCCAAATGTAAAAGCCTTCTTATAATCATTACTGGTGCCATTGAAAATTATTATTTTACTTTTACTTGCATTTACTTTGAGTTTCCATTTATTGCAATATTGTGAAAAGACATTTAGAGATTGTTATAAGTCAGAGGCGTTTGATGCGAGAAGCGCAGTATTGTCAGCATATACTAAACATAAAAAGCAAAGAGCTGTTTCATAGAAGGTTTCATCTGTCTCCAGGGATACCTCAGTACAATTGTGGCTTTTAAAGTAATTATCAAGATCATTTAGTTAATGGGAAAACTGGACAGGCGACAAATTTTATCCTTGTCGGAACCGATGTTGCATGGAAATAGGTCTGAGGTTTCGTTTTTTGTACAAATACATGACTTTATTCCTTGATACATTTGATAAATTATTTTAAAGAATTTTCCATTAAAGGCAAACTTTCACGGATTTAAGGACCTTATTTCTCTAAAAATTGATAGTAAATGAAAATTACATTAATTTTTGGAAACCAAATCTAGCTATCGCATCACCGTAATTGAACCATGATGGAGTGAAATCCACGTCAACCCTTTCCGCAATTTTAGTTTTTTAATTATGGACTATTGCCATAATTCAATTATTTGTACAAAATATCCTTAATAAATGGAATATGGTGGTTACGTAGATGGTTGAATAAAGTACATTTAGGGACAGATCCAATATATATTTTTTTCAGGTAATACTTTGTTAGGTCATTTCATTGGTCAGTGGTCTGTGACAATATGCCTTTAATTATATTATTATAGTATTTTATATTTACCTGATCATATTATACTATTTGTATTACTAGGATACAATTCTGATTACATTATACATAATATAATTAATGTGAATGATAAGTAATCATGATCATAATTGTAATTCCGATTACGTGACCCACGGTTACACTTTAGTCAGTTCTTTATTGACCTTGATATTTACAACTCATTTGTACGATTCATTCAACTTATTTTCGAGCTTATATCCAATTAAGGTTCAAGCACGCTGTTCTGGGCACACACCTCAGCTATCTGGGCTGTCTGTCCAGGACAGTGGGTTAGCTGTTAGTGGTTAGTGAGAGAGAAGAGGGTGTAGTGGTCTTACACCTAGAGAGAAGAGGGTGTAGTGGTCTTACGCCCACCCATTGAGTTATTAAAACTCGCTCTGGATGGGAGTCGGTACCGAGCTGCGAACCCTGTACCTACCAGTCTTATGTCCGATGTTTTAACCACGACGCCACCGAGGCCGGTCCACTGGTTCCAAAGTGTCCTTGAATATTGTAATACACTGAACAACACAAGAAACGCGAATACTAATTTAGTTTTATTTAATTTATTTAAAATTATCCAGTTTGAATCTCACTAGTGTTTGTCTGTTATAATTACAATGTCTCGTGAACGTTGTAGTATCATTTTAACTGTCTATGTACCGAATTAATTTTATATAGAAATTAAATTTTTTAAAAACAAATGCTTGCATTTCTGTTGTTGTTCGGTATACACTGTCAAATAAGTGCTGTTTTAAAATGATTTCACATTCTCTAATACAGCTTGAAACAAGCGTAGCATAAGTATGTGTGATTATTTCATGCTGATGTCAAATGCTGCCGCAGAAGTCTTATTGCTTGAGCAGTATTGCCAATAAAATGAAAATAAGATATCAATTATGAAAAAAAGGAGAACCAAGACTCAAATGTCATGACCAAGCCACGGGAGTCTTAGAAGGGTCTAAGCAAGTTTGTCTCCTTTATTTTTTAGAAATGCATGCATATTTTCAAAGTATAGGGATTTAATAAATATTTTAAAATTCATTTCTTATTTACTAATGAAACTAATATAATAAAAAAGAACCTCGCAAAAGTCCTTGGTGAGCTGATTGAAATAACCAGTCTATTTCGTCGGTTACCGGTTCTTATAGATCTCCCTACAAATAGGGAACCATATACTGAACGCCACTGAAAACGCACCACCCAATTTTCAGTTGTTGCGAGGTCGTGTTTGAGGTTGCTATACAACACACAATAACCTGAACTCCTTGGGTCTTTTATAGACGAAATTGCCCGAGTTTTCGGTGAATATGGCATGAAAAGTATTCCATGGGTGACATTAAACGGTATAGGTTGAAAGATTATTATTTTAGGAATAAACGATATAGGTTTTGCGGTGTAAATATCGTTTTTGATTTTATAGTTGTGGTTTTTAGCGATCGGCGGTCAGTGTTTGATCGCTCGGCGTTGATGACCTTTAGTCAATATATATACGACAACACAGGGCATGGCTCGTTCCATCGAGTGATACTAACTCAACACCCATAAACTCCAACCAGGACCCGAACACCCGAGGTCAAATGCTGCCGCAGACGTCTTATTGGTTGAGCATTATTGTCAATAACAATGAACATTAGAGACCAATTATTAAAAAGGGACAACCAGCCATGATTAGCCACGACATGTCTTAGATGATTATGGAATTTTGTCTCCTTTTCGGGTTTTTAAAAAAACCCAGAAATTTAATTAATTTTTTTTGCTAGTTTATTATTTAAGGCCAACTCTGTAATGTTCTGGCTTAACAAACTCATTTAAAAAATGATAGTGGTTTTTATTCATACTGGGAACATAGACTTGTCGGCTGCTTGGCCATGCCGTATCCCCAGGATACACTTCCAGGCTCTATTATATTAGCACTTCCGGTAATAGTAACTAAACGATGATAGTTTCTATATCGCTATTGGTATTAATGCTATATACATTACAGCTACTAATAAAACTAATATATTAATATACTGCAAAATTACTCGGTGAGTTGAGTACAATAACCAGTTCATTTCGTCGGTTACCGGCTCTTATTGTCAAGATTGATCTCCCCGCAAAAAGAGAATCACCAACTGAACTCTACTGAAAACGACCCACCTAATTTTCTGTTGTTGTTGCTATGGCATGTGTGAGGTGGCTATAAAACAAAAAATAACCCTAACCCTTGTATAAAAAATGTTGTGTTAATATTGCTATACCAGAAAATATTGAGTTATACAAAATCAGTTAAATACATTATTTTCTCGTATCTTTTAGTTTTTAAAACTACAAATCTGAATGATGCGTTTTCAATGAAGTTCAGTATACTTTTTCACAGATATTGTACAGTCTGTACTAAACCCGATACTGTATATTACATAGTTCGAATAATAATTATTAGACCATCATCAAAGAGATTTATCCAGGCATTTTGCCGTACTGAACATAGGCCCCGTCCCAAAAGCAAGTGACACTGCAAAAAATTCCCAAAAGTTAATTTCAACAATAATGCATTACTATCAATCAATGACCTAAAAACAAATCCCAATTATGATTAAATCACACTATTTCCCCCCAATCTCATCAGGCATGGTACCCTGCAGAAAACTCCTGGATAAATCCCTACATCACTATAACTGACAATATTCATCTGCGCAGGTTACACAGCTGGATCTGATTCTGTACTTCCGGCGGGAACCTGGGCGGAGAACCGGTCCGCGGGGTGAATGACCCCCGCCGCTCCGTCTGAGTCTTACAGCTCGGCATGGACCGACTAAAGGCACTTCGGAATTTGGTGGAAATAAGGCCATATATGATTGGGTTTCCGGCACTGTTTATATAGGCCAGGATTCTAGACATGGACAGAATGTTGAAGTAGAACTCCATACCCATCGACTCGATGGTTGTCGCAGGCGAGAACACCAGCCACAAGCCGACGATTCTGATTGGCAGCAGCGAAACGAAAAATAAGATCACTATGGAAACCATCATGCGTACAACCTGCTTCCGGGAGTGAATCGCCTTGACGTTGGAGTTGTCCCCGGGCGACATCTCGTGATTCAGTCTGAAGAGCTTCTTGATGATCGACGCGTACATAAAAGTCAGCATACACATGGGCAGTATGAAGAACAAACAAAACATGAGAACGACGTAGAGTCTGGGAAGCGTCGTCTTCATCTTCGTGCGACACACCTTGACGGCGGACCCGTCGAAGTAGTCGGCGTCCTCCATCGACGTCATGAAGATGAACGGCAGCGACATGATGAACGCGGACAGCCAGACGCACGCCACGCAGACAGCTGTGTTGGACATCAGACACTTGCGCTTGTCGCTGAGCGGCCGACATATCGCGTAGTACCGCTCCATACCTATGACTAGAAGAGTGAGCACGGACGAGTGGAGGGACGCGTGTTCGAGGAACGGAACCAGTTTACCTGAGGAAAATAAAAAGACATGATATCTATAAATTAATTATTCCAAAATAGAAGCAAGTGAACATAGCAAAAAAATACCTCTTTCGACATCGCGCTTTATGTCTCCGAGTGACCCTCTATATGTTTCATAGCTGCTGATCCAGCTTTTCAAGCAGTGTAAAATAGTTTCGGCTATTACAAATTTTTTACCATTAATTTATGCATTACTTGTAAAGGGTGTATACTACCAAATCGAATTCCATAGACGACAATAGTAACACACGTGACTAAAACTCCTAATGCAGCGTATCAGTCGACATAAACACCTCGGATACAAATACTACCACCCCTCATCCTTAAAGTGAATCAGAAAACATTGGAGCTCAAGCTGCCCATTTCAGAGATAACGGGTAGCGTCTATGTCTACCCTAGTTCCGCACCAAATTTGAGTACTATTTGTTTTACAGATCCACCATACACGTTTCAAGCACAAGGCTACTTGACACAGTGCTACTAGATGAAATAAAATTGCATACATGTTTTGCTCAGATGAAACTATTATTTTTTTTACAACCAATACACTCATATTTATCACCAATCACAGGACTTGTGGTGTTAACTTCTTTATCAAAAGTTGGGTGCACCTCGAACTTTGACCCAGCCGGAAGTTATTTGGTTTAGTACTACCTAAACAACATCTTGCTAAAAGGTCGCAGAACCTAGTTTCAGTCCATGGCATTTGGATACAGTTACAGCAGAGTGAAACAAGAGTCTGTGACGTTGAAACGGGGAAGGGGGCGGGACGTAGCACAGTGGTAAAGCGTTCGCTTGATGCGCGGTCGGTCCAGGATCGATTCCCGACCTTGGACCCATTGGGCTAGTTCTCGTTTCAGCCAGTGCTCCACAACTGGTGTAACAAAGGCCGTGGTATGTACTATCCTGTCTGTGGGATGGTGCATATAAAATATCCCTAGCTGGTAATCGAAAAGAGTAGCCCATGAAGTGGCGACAGCGGGTTTCCTCTCTCAATATCTGTGTGATCCTTAACCATATGTCTGACGCCGTATAACCGTAAACAAAATGTACTGAGTGCGTCGTTAAATAAAACATTTCCTTGAAACGGGGGAAATAGCCTTATAAAATATATATAGTGGCCGCAATGGACAGGTTAGGTGACAGTTCTATAGAGGTCAAATAAAGAAAGAAATGCATTGTAGGGTTTCAGGGTGGCCGTTATATAGAGGTGCCTGTTAGACCAAGTTCGACATATATATTATAACTCGTCTCCATAATTGTTACTTTTTAGAGGTACATGCCTTTTTAAAAATATAAAAAATGCATTTCGTGGTATTAGAAACAGCAGGATGACCAGAAACACTTCGGATATATGGAAATGGATAATGTAAATGAACAAAATCTAATGAATGTTTAATTTTAATTACAAGAACGTCACTAATAGTGAAAAATATGCCGTAGTGTTTAAAACCCCAATAGAACCACCGATGGGTTTTATTTCATTTCAACTTATTTTCGTGCTTATATCCAATTAAAGTTCAAGCACCCTATCCTGGGCACACACCTCAGCTATCTGGGCTGTCTGTCCAGGACAGTGGGTTAGTTGTTCGTGGTTAGTGAGAGAGAAGAGGGTGTAGTGGTCTTACACCTACTCATTGAGTGGTTAAAACTCGTTCTGAGTTGGAGCCGGTATCGGGCTACGAACCCAGTACCTACCAGCCTTATTTCCGATGACTTAACCACGACACCACCGTGGCCGGTGATGGGCTTTAACAGAGTGCAGAATTACATCATGCATCTTGGTCATCGACAGTTTGGGAAGACTAATCTGATATAATTACATAAGTTTCCCATCTCTGTGTTTATTCTTCCAAAGAACGATTCACTGAGCCCATGCATTTCAGTTTTCAGTGGGAGTTGAATATGATTTGACATTTTGGGGGTTGGAAACTAATTACGATTCCGCAAAAAACCTGAAGCCATTTGAAATTTTTAATCAGTTTTGCGAAGCACACAAGGCACAAATAATTATCAAGATAACTTGAATTAAAAATATACGCTAATATCTTCGTGACAAAAACAAAAGTCACATCCATTTTGATAGTGTATTTTAAAATATTTTCGGCGGGGGCACAACGGAATTCTTCCTACGAGAGGGGTCAATTTCTCCTCTTCTCCTTCCCCAGTGAGTAATGTGCTGGGCGGAGCTTAGCTGAGAGCTACTACTAAATATCTCATTCAGGCAGAGATGAATTTTACTTGTAGAATGCAAAAAATTGCATTTCATGATATCTAGTTTTCAAAATTTTACGAAGAAGCATACCCCCCCCCCCCCCCCCCCCCAATGTCTACTTGCTTCTGCTGTGCCTATCACTGCAAACTCTTGTGGCAGTTCTAACCCTTGTTCCACGAATCGATCTTAGCGCTAAGGTCACCTTAAGAGCATAACTATACATTATGCACTTAAGGTGATCTTAAAATGTTTGTTTTATTTAACGATACCGCTCTAATACATTGAGTTATTGACCATCGGCTAGTGGCTGTCAAACATTTGGTAATTTTGACATATAGTCTTAGAGAGGAAACCCGCTAAATTGTTCCATTAGTAGCAAGGCATGTTTTATGTGCACCGTCCCACAGACAGGATAGCACATACCACGGCCTTTGATGTACCAGACGTGGCGCACCGGCTGGAACGAGAAATAGCCCAATTAACCGACGGAGTTAAGGTGGTCTTAGTAACACGATGGCTTCGTGGAATGGGGTTCAAGATTAAAACTGCAGTCCTATTTGCATTAGTAAAATATATTACAGAACGGAAAGAAAGAAATGTTTTATTTAACGACGCACTCAACACATTCTATTTACGGTTATATGGCGTCAGACATATGGTTAAGAACCACACAGATATTGAAAGAGGAAACCCGCTATCGCCACTTCATGGGCTACTTTTTTTTCGATTAGCAGCAAGGGATCTTTTATATGTACCATCCCACAGACAGGGTAGTACATACCACGGCCTTTGATATACCAGTCGTGATGCACTGGCTGGAACGAGAAATAGCCCAATGGGTCCACCGACGGGGATCGATCCCAGACCGACCGCGCATCGAGCGAGCGCTTTACCACTGGGCTACGTCCCACCCCATATTATAGAACGGAGAAGATAGATCGCATCTAGAATTACGCTGTAGATCTGTCCCGGGTCAAATCCCTGGCTATCCAGAGACAGGACGACCCGGGATAGACATGCTCGAAACCTTAGTGGTATATGAGCATGTTAAAATTAGCCGCTCCGCTGTAGATCTGTCCCGGGTCAAATCCCTGGCTATCCAGAGACAGGACGACCCGGGATAGACATGCTCGAAACCTTAGTGGTATATGAGCATGTTAAAATTAGCCGCTCCGCTGTAGATCTCGCCGAAACGCGTTACGCGACACTTCACCAGTAATGTGACCGACGAAAACTGATTAAGATGCGTGAAACCCTACCATTTGAATGACATACTAATTTAATTAATAGCTGCGGGTATAGGATGTGGGCAAATTGAATGCGGTGTAGTAGTATCAGTTAGCGTACGAACAGTGTGGTCATTACAGTTTCAGACACCGTGGAACCAATCTGGTATACATGGCTATGTCCAGCTGAGCTCATTAACTACCAGCTTCTTTTGATTAAAACACTATCTTTTCCTGTCATGCTACGAATCAGGAATCCAATTTCAATGGAAATAAATACTGTTTTTCTCTGCTTGTGTGGTGTCTGTTTTCACTATAAATTGGCAATTGGCAATCGTTTGAAAGAAAAAACGTTTGTTTTATTTGACGTTTTTTTTTTTTTTTTAAATGATTTATTGTCCCCAGATCACTGGCAATGTCAAGGTTGAGGTGCCTTGAATCATTGTCTTACATTTCATAATATTTACATATAGTTATACATACGTAGTGCATACATACATACATACATACACACATACATAGATACAAACATACATACATACATACATACATACATACACACATACACACATACACACATGCATACATATTTACACTCATATTACATATACCAATACTTAATATATACTTTCAAAACATAGTCATACCCCATTAATGTATATGTACACCCATAATTATCTGAAATGATGTTGATCTGAGAGTCAAAGAAAAAAAAGAGAAATAGGGAAGAAAAGGAAAGAAAGACAGAAAAGACAGAGGGGAGAAAGAAACAATTTGTTTCTATTAGTATAAAGATATATTTTATATGCACCATCCTACAGACGCGATAGCAGATACAACGGCATTTGATATACCAGTCGTGGTGCACTGGCTGGAACGAGATATAGCCTAAATGGACCCACCAACGGGCAGATCCTAGACCAACAGCGCATCAGGTGAGCGCTTTACCACTTGGCCACGTCCTGTCCCCCATTATCATTTGAGGTCTTCATTTGAGATCTGGTATAAACACCAGGAATCATCTGGAAACACAGAGCTAATTTGAAATCACATGGAAACACATGAAATCAACTGAAACCACTGGAGATAATCTGAAAATACCTCGCATCACCTGGACACTCCTGGGGAAACCTGTATGTTACGCACCATCATTAATTACTCCATGCAGTTCAATACAGTTTCTAACTCAGAATATATTCTGTGAAAAATACAACATGTGACTACCAATTTTAGGGAGTGCTCTCAGCTGACAAGCAGTGTAAAAAAAAAAATCAACATAGGTCGACCAAGAAATGTTTCAGTTAACAGCCCTCGTGCCTGAGGACCGTGTTGCTGTTATAAAAGTGGCATTATACCACTTGCACAGTTGTTATCAGTCAGTACTACATATAACAAGAAACTTCAAACCAATGGATTATTTAAATACTACAGAGGTCAACCTATGTGTAATTATCAAAGAAAGATTTCAAAAACATTTTGTAGTATTTGTTTTATAAGGAACTATTTCCTAAACCGGATTATATTAAGCTTCTACAACAAGTAACGATATGTCATATAGTGGTGTGTTGCCTAAAACCATCCAATATCACCTGGGTATCACTTGGATATCACTATCACTTGAAAACACCTAGAAATACCAGAACACACACACACACACACACACACACACACACACACACACACACACACACACACACCTTGTGTTATGGTACTAGAAAACACCAGATACCACACGGAAAAAATTGACACTGTAAAGAATATAAGGGGGGATGCATTTCAAATCCCCTCAAAACTCACCGCATCACCAACACGGCAACAGCAATACCGTAATAGCAACAACAACTACCCCCACCCCACATTACATTTTACGTTTAGCTTTAAATACATAAACAAAACTTCCATGTTCTGCTGTCAAATATTTACAAAGTATCTTTTGGCAGGGTTGAAAATTAGCAGTTGCCCGGTCGCCCTTGGCGACCTTTATTGGCTAAAGGCGACTAAGAAGTTTACAAAGGTAGTCCGTTTGGCGACCATCGATTTTAGAGTCTGGCGAGTATGGTACCCTAAAATGAGCGCATACGAGTATATAAAAATAATTAAATTTCCATTACTACTGGGCTTATTCCAAATGTCAGTTAATTGAATGTCGTTGTCGGTATTGTTTTATGTTTAAGTGATTTGCATGAAATAAGAACAGATCAGACCTAAATTGACACCAAGACTTACATGATGACATAACCCTCTAAATATTACTGTAATACACAATAAGTAGGCTACGGTGTTTATGCTTTGTAATATGATAACTAAGTACATAATATATTTTGGTAGAAAAGAAAATTGATTTATATTTCTTTCAATATTTATTTTATTAGTAGCCTACTATTGTAGCATTTACAATATCCAAATTGAAGCAATATAGGAGGACAGCCACTCTCGAGAAAATTCTTTACTGGAGATTTTACCCCCTCTTGCATCGTCTGTTTATTTCATCCCTCTGGCATCGCCAGAAAGAGGACTGCCACCTGACTATTTGTATACTAAAGCACACATAGTTCTACCTTTAGTAACTTTGTACTGCATTATCATTCTTTTTTTTGTACTTCAGAAACAACGCAAGTCAAGCTGCATACAAGTTTTAATTTTGGCTGCGCAGTTAAATTTCAATGTGATAACAAGAGGGCTAGTTGAATTTGAGAAGGGCCAGTAAGATATTTCTTCAACTGGCCCTGCTGTCGACCTCGGTTTTCATGTTAATTTTCAACCCTGCTTTTGATATTACTATTCTCTACATGTGAATGTGCCTATTACGGTTTACAAACTATCCTCATACGACCTCGACAACAGCTAATGCACTGTACATTAACATCCGTCACCAAGCTATCGTTTCAAAATACATATTATTTTTTTAACAATAATGGTCGAGATAACAGCGGAAGTTGTTAACACATCCATACACTTAGGAGGTTTTTTCTGGTTCTTTTTGTGGGGTTTATTATTATTATTATTATTTTTTTTTTTTTTACAAAAACAGCCTTGAACAATATGTTATTAAATGTCTCGAGTTAATAAACTAAATAAAATAAATATGATTAAATTCGTTGTGCTTATACGATAACATGCCCTATAATATGCTTATAGAAAGAAAACATGACTGCAACCCCAAACCCCTCCTCCATAGCATCAGGAATTTAACCATATTACTGACATTCAGTTTCACATTACATATTTGTACTTTAAACAGTTTCCGTCTTATATTCCCATGCGCGTGCTGTAACCTCACCGTAGTGCAGGGGTGTAACATTCTCTTTTACCGGCCTCGGTGGCGTCGTGGTTAGGCCATCGGTCTACAGGCTGGTAGGTACTGGGTTCGGATCCCAGTCGAGGCATGGGATTTTTAATCCAGATACCGACTCCAAACCCTGAGTGAGTGCTCCGCAAGGCTCAATGGGTAGGTGTAAACCACTTGCACCGACCATTGATCCATAACTGGTTCAACAAAGGCCATGGTTTGTGCTATCCTGCCTGTGGGAAGCGCAAATAAAAGATCCCTTGCTGCTAATCAGAAAGAGTAGCCCATGTAGTGGCGACAGCGGGTTTCCTCTCAAACTCTGTGTGGTCCTTAACCATATGTTTGACGCCATATAACCGTAAATAAAATGTGTTGAGTGCGTCGTTAAATAAAACATTTCTTTCTTTCATTCTCTTTGAGAATGGCCAATACAGCACAAATTCCCTTGTTTTCTTCGAGATACAATTAAAATTTAGAGTCAAAGTCAGTATCTATCTGTGATATTTGTAATTTTTCACAGTTCTTTACACTGTTTTTATTTAAATCTTGAATTCTTATATTGATGTTGATCATCACTTTATTTGTTTGCATTACCATAGTTTGACACCCAATAGCCAATGTATTTTTCATTCATTCCGTCTTATATTATTGACATTCAGTGTTACATTACATCTTTGTACTTTAAACAGATTCAATCTCACATTATTGACATTCAGTGTCACTTTACATCTTTTTGTAGTTTACACAGATTCAGTCTCATATTATTGGCATTTAGTGTCACAATACATATTTGTACTTTAAACAGATTCAATCTTACATTACTGACATTCAGTGTCACAGTATATCTTTGTATTTTAAATAGACATCACGACGTTAATAGTGACTGTAAACAATGAGCCTTAATAAGACTGTTGAGTACTGGGGGAGAGAGAGAGAGAGAGAGAGAGAGAGAGAGAGAGAGAGAGAGAGAGAGAGAGAGAGAGAGAGAGAGAGAGAGAGAGAGGAGGGGGCGAGAGATATTAAGAGAGGGGTGGGGGAGAGGGAAGGATGGAGGGAGAGACAGAAATACAGATACTGAGAGCACCGTTATGATGCGACAAGTATAGTTGTATTTTGTAATAATTAAAGATTACACTGAAATGAAAAGACAAATAATTTGTTCACAAACGCTCAGAAACAAGTATTCCAAAGTCGAAATGAATAAACATTACATGAGTTATGTTTAGCAATAAACCTTTTTTCCTTTTTTTATGGACCGAAAAAGTGACATATTTATTTCAGTTCAACTAAAGTCAAAAACACCTTAAAATATATCGGTAACAAGGTAAAACTTGTACCAATGGTCATTCTGTTGATAGCAGAAATGAAACCAAACATTTTGGGCAGTTGTGGAATTGTAACAGTGGAGAGAGAGAAATGAGAGTTGACTCTAATAGCCTGGATGGCGATACCAGTGCCCCCGCCTTTATCTCGGTCTCTAGGTCTCTCTCGGTATCTCTCTCGGTATATATATATATATATATATATATATATATATATATATATATATATATATATATCGTTGGTGTTTGGATAGTTCATAAAAAAAATTACATTACACATCTTCTTTTTTAAATGTTCAGAGTATTAAATGTTTTTATTTATAACGGCAGTAATTACATTACTATAAGTTTATTATCATCTACTAACTACGAGATAGGGAATGTATCCAAACTAACAGAATTATGCGCAGCTTGCTGTGGTAGGTTTTTGCCCAGTGTTCACAACTAAAAGTAGTGTAGCAATGTTTTTACATACTTTTACATTTTTACATTTTTATACTAATTCTTGATATGTTTTCTTTTTTCGGATTTCATTCTTGTTTTACACCAGCATGAATACGCCTAAACGAATAACCGGTAAATTATAAGGTGGCAGCATTCGATGAACGACAGCAATGATTAAATAATGGACGAAATTGGAAAACATTCGCGGACACGTAATTTCAAAAGACAACGAACTGTGAAACACGCGGGACTGCAGGGAAGAGTGGATTGAACTACAATTCACAATTGATTTTTTTTGTGGTTTCCATGTTGATCACATTTCATCACTTCTACATCTTTAAAAAAAAAAAAAAAAATCCAAAGTGTAAAATAGTTACTATTTCAGAGAACACGTTTTTTGATTGCTATTATAGATAACAGACGATAAATGGTTCTTCCCTGGGTTTGATGACGTCAGCGAGGTAGAAAAAAAATTCAATGTTTTAAATAAATCCAGCAGCCACGCCCAGTCGTACTTTTCATGGCGGGTACACATTTGAACGTTTACTCGTGAGTTTTTAGTTTTTCAATACTGGAAATGCTATACAAATAGGTCATTAAACTGTCCACTTATTTCTAATACGATGTTTCCTGGAAAATGCCCAGTGGTAAAACGTTCGCCTGATGCGCGGTCGGTCTAGGATTGATCCCCGTCGGTGGACCTATTGGCCTATTTCTTGCACCAGCCAAAAATATTATTCGTAATAAATCTTAAGGCAGAGATAAATTTTACTTATAGAATACAGGAAATTGCATTTCAGGACATCTAGTTTTCAAAATGTTACGGGGGAGCATACTCCGGAACCCCCTAAAAACTGTGCCTTGAGCCCGGTCTGAGTCAGCCCCCACAATGTCTTCTTGCTTCCGCCATGCCTGGCTAGTGCACCACGACTGGTATATCAAGGGTCGTGGTATGTATTATCCTGTCTGTGGGATGATGCATATAAAAATCCCTTTCTACTAATAGGAAAATGAGCGGGTTTCCTCTCTGGCACTATATGTCGAAAAGACCAAATATTTGACAGCCAATAGCCCATGATTAATAAATTAATCAATGTGCTCTAGTGATGCCGTTAAACAAAATCAAACTTGACAAACCTCCACAACGTTTTACAAACGGCTGTGGTGTCCGTCTACAAGTGAATGGTATGGACCGCACTTACTAAGCCTGTTTCTACCACGCTAAGGTTATTTTCCCCGTCGACAGAAGTGTGAGGTAAATATTTATAACCGCACACGTTTAAACCCCCTCCTCTCACCGAGCCAAACTTCATCATCGCGTCATGCAACGTCACTTAGGGAAGTGGTGCAAGCCAATTACCGCAGTTACGACTACGCACTCGGCACTATTGGCTGTCCATCAAAACATCGAATGCGAATAACCACGTATACCATCCGTAAGTTTAAGCGGCAACTTTAACGTACGTCTTCACGTGTGTGACTAGTGCGAGTGCAAATAATTTTTACATGCTCATATACCACTAGAGTTTCGAGCATGTCCGTCCCGGGGCCTGTCTCTGAATAGCCAGGGGCTTGTCCCGGGACAGAAAAAAAAATTAAGCGGACAATTTTGAAATTTACATCCAAAAATTAAATAGTAGGCCTTTAAAATTTTGATGCGCATCTCTAATATAATTAATAAAGAAAATTCTACTCATTAAATTTGGTCGCTAGATTAGATCGGGGTGTGTGACTACATACATTTATAATATCTGAAACTGCTTACACCATTACCACTAAAACCATTACACCCTCTTCTCTCTCACAAACCACTAACAAACTAACCCCTAACCCACTGTCCTGGCCAAAAAGCCCAGGTAGCTGAGGTGTGTGTTCAGGACACGGTGCTTGAATCTTAACTGGATATAAGCACAAAAATATGATGAAATGAAATGAAATTTAATTTAACGTGTAATATTATATTCTGAGAAAAATGCAGTCGATGGTAAGTTAATGCAACATAAAGGTATTTTGAAGTAGCAGTTTTCGTAAAAAAACCCACAAAACAAAAACAAACAAACAAACTTACACATTGCCTCTCCAATTAGCCAGCGATCTTGTCCAAAAAACTCCAACATGGCGGACGGTTGGCAAATCGCCAGCACGAGCAGATCGGCCACGCTGAGGCTCATGAGGAAGTAGTACATCCGTGAGCGCATGGCCTTCATCCGGGTTATCACCTGGATGACCATGACGTTTCCCGCCACGCCGACCAGAAATATGGCGCCGTTCAGCACGGACACGTAGAAGAGCAGGTAGAACGGCATCTCGACGACGTCAGCCGACTGGTTGGCGCCGTTGCTGTGCACGACGTTGCTGGTGGAGTTACAGCACAGTGGGTAGGAGTGCAGGTGGTCGCCAATAACACCGGAGTCCATCGCGTGGTCGGCCAGAGTGATGGCCTCCAGCTCTGAAATTCTCTTCATTTTTCTGTTTAGGTATCTTTCACTGAACTCAGGACTGTGTATTTAGTCCAGATGATGTGATTGTCTTGTAGCCGTCTTTGTATCACAATCTGCAATGGTGATAGTTTCCAATTCCTGAAATATGCTTCATGTTAAGTTATCTTTCGGTAAATTCAATATAGTGTATTGCGACTGGATAACTCGACTGCTCTACAGTCTGTTTTGTATCACAGTGAGAAATTAGTACGCGTCAGTAAACTTCCCAAGAACAAGACTTCAAAAGCGATAATTTAAAATTCCTGATTTGGCTTTTGAATAAATCCAATGGAGTATATATAGATTTGATAACTAAATAATAGCCCTACAGCCTTCCTTGTATCAAAGTAATGACTACAACGTCTTTGTCTTCAGTCCATCCACAAAGTTTTTTTTAAATAACATTACTTTTCGTCTGTGTATTGTGGACGTCTTGAAGAGTATGAAGGAAGCAACACAATCACAGGTATAAAAGTGTGTTGTATAAATGCATAAATATATGGTTTTAACCGGTTAATATAACTATCAGGGGATTCACACCAGAATCAAATTAAACAATTCCTTGTCTTAATCTACGACGAAACACACCACAAGATCACAGATGTTTTCAAAGTTCTGGCCATGGTTTCTCTTTTGATTGTACTATATTTCGTACACTGTCCTTTGAATGTCTTCTGTATCATTAAGGTGATTGTCAACAACGAAACACATCACAAGAACACAGATGTTTTCAAAGTTCTGGACAGGTTTTCTCTTTTGGTTGTACTATTTCGTACACTGTCATTTGAATGTCTTCTTTATTCCCGTGGTGATTGTCAACAACGAAACACATCAGAAGAACACAGACGTCTCCAAACTTCCGGCCATAGTTTTCTCTTTTGGTTATACTATTTCATACACTGTCATTTGAATGTTTTCTTTATCCCCGTGGTGATTGTCTTCGAATACTTTACACCAGTATGACATACATGACTCGCCAGTGACAACTTGCTGGAGCGATCGATCGATCCCCAATTATGTTCTCCTCTCGTCCGAGATCTATCAGAATTACATGTATGCAGATTGGTCTGATGGCTGGTGACAAGACAGGAATGCTCACTCGAGGTGCCCTCCTGCTAATGAAACCCGAACCGCCAATCATCAGCATGTCAAGTCTCTGTTGAGGTCAAAGGTTGTGACTTGTCTTACATTGTTCTGTTGCTGCCTTGGTGACGTTAACAACTGAAAGAAAAGTGAAACAGTATTAGATTAAATGTTTATCTATTTAACCTTTATTTAAGTTGGGTGTGTCGGGTACAAGAGGCGGTAACTATGCTACAGAGAGATAACATAGACTGAGGGGGTGGGGGTGGGAGGAAAGGCGAGAGAGATAAAGGGATAGACATACATGAGAGAAGAGAAGAAGAGGGGTGCACAGAGTGATGAAGAGGAATTGAAGAGAAACAGTGGGAGAAAGACAGACAGAAGGGGGAAGTGAGGCAAACGTATGGAGTGATGGGTATATAGAGGAAGAGGAGGAATGAAGAGAAAAGAGAGAGACAGAGACAAAAAAGGGAGAGAGGAAAGGAGCAACGAAGAGAGAGAGAGAGAGAGAGAGAGAGAGAGAGAGAGAGAGAGAGAGAGAGAGAGAGAGAGAGAGAGAGAGAGAGAGAGAGAGAGAGAGACATAGAGAGACAGAGACAGAGAGACCGAGAAGCTTCAGACAGAAGAAAAAAGTATCAGCAATTTTTGGAGGAAACCAAAATTAACTCTAACAAGAAAGAAATGTTTTAATTAACGACGCACTCAACACTCTTTATTTACGGTTATATGACGTCAAACATATGGTTAAGGACCACATAGATAGAGAGAGGAAACCCGCTGTCGCCACTTCATGGGCTACTCTTTTCGATTAGCAGCAAGGGTTCTTTTATATGCACCATATCACAGACAGGGTAGTACATAACACTGCATTTGATATACCAGTCGTGGTGCACTGGCTGGAACGAGAAATAGCTCAATGAGTCCACCGACAGGGATTGATCCCAGACCGACCGCGCATCAAGCGAACGCTTTATCACTGGACTACGTCCCACCCCTTTACTCCAATGAGACTGAAGTTAAACAGTCAGCTGGATATTAAACACTTTGACAAGATCAAGCCATTAATAGAGGTTATTTCATAAAAACTGTCAGGGGAAGCTAATAATCGTATCTTTATTTGAAGTTAAACACCTCAACACATTATCCTATTACACGCAGTTGCAAGCACAGACACGCCAGGGACGGGGTGGGGGGGGGGGGGGGGTGATGGAGTGGGGATCAAGGCTATTAATACCGGAGCAGTCTGCTGACCTCGTGGGATGACAGTAGACGATTGGTTTTAACTTGCGAATGTCAAGATGGATCTTCTGTTATATTTAAGCTGCTTCTATAGGGTGAGCAGAAATCATAATATAAATACAGGAACAGAAAGTGAAAGTAACTATTAAAGATAAAATTAACGATTTGTATAATCGAAAGTTGATTGGTTGGTGCAAACCGATTACAACCGATGATCGATCATGAAATTCCAATCGATTCCGAATATTAGCACACACCTATGATGGATATATAGCTGACGTATAGCACTGTGATTTTCATATGGTCTGATATGCACATGATCATTTATGATACTTTAGCCTACGCCATACGCTAATATACCATAAATGATCATGGTTTAAAACGTCACTAGGGCGTCTGTTCACTCTTGTGCCGTACAATTAGCTGTAGTTTTAACCACGGTTCTTGGAAACCCATCCACAATGTATTATCATCCTGTTGCCTAGTGATGTACAGTGGCCTTTGTCAGAAATTAAATAATTCTATAATATATATATATATATATATATATATATATATATATATATATATATATATATATATATATATATATATATATAATATATATACAGTAGAATCTCATTGGCTCGAACGCCCAACGGTCGAACCTACCGGTATTCTCGAACCAAGAACAATGTCCCGATTTTTTTCTCTATTAAACCCTTTTATTTTGGTGCTGATTGGTCGAATACCCCTAGGGTCGAACAGAAGGTTTCGCTCGAACCAGTTTGTTAGTCCGAACTGTAAAATTAAACATATATAGCTCGAACGACTAAGTCTATCCGAAGAAATACAAAAAATAATTTATATTTATTTACGAATTTTTCATTGACCCTTTCACGTCAGTCACAAAGTAAGTTAATATAAATTCGGAAGTGAACGAATTAATCCTAGATCATATGCCGGCTTCTCATGTTGTTTATTTAGCACCTATCGGTAATTATCTTTCTAGTACAGATAATAGTACTACGATAATCGTGAGCTGAAAGAACCTTGCATGAAACATCAATTGGTGAGCCTAGTTCGGCCTCGCCGGTTTACTTTAATCATTTTAATCGCTACTCTACGCATGAGCGTCGGCATATTTTGTTTTTAACTTGAAATACAGGAGAGATCAATGTAATGTAGTGATTGAAACAATAAAAGGTAAAGGGCCTCCGCCTGTGCTTCATGCACTTTCATTCTTTTCTCAACGTTGTCAATATGTCGCAAAAGATTCTACAACAGCATAATAAAGAACGATTTTTTAAATAAATAAATATTTATAAATACAGACTACCAGTGTGTTTGTTATTTGTTTATTCAACGGTGATAAATAATAGTTACAAATATGTATCTCATCCGACATTTGAAGGCGACTTCGTTACTCATGAGTCAATCGGACCATCTCGCCCAAGCCAGTTTTACGGAAATATGCGAGGTTTTCCGATTGGTTTTTGTGTTACAGAAGCACCCGACAACGGCCGAATGCATGGTTCGAACTACCCGATGGGTCGAACAGACTTTGATGCACCGACAGTGTTCTAGCCAATGAGATTTCTATTATATATATATATATATATATATATATATATATATATATATATATATATATATATATATATATATATATATATATATATAATTATTTAATTTCTGACAATATATAATATATATAATCAATAATTATCTGACATTAGAGAAACATTAATGAATGTATGTATGAATGTATGTATGTATGTTGTATGTATGTATGCATGTATTGAGGTATGTATGTATTGAGGTATTGAGGTATGTATGTATGTATTGAGGTATTGAGGTATGTATGTATGTATGTATTGAGGTATGTATGTATTGAGGTATGTATGTATGTATGTATTGAGGTATGTATGTATGTATGTATTGAGGTATGTATGTATGTATGTATGTATGTATGTATTGAGGTATGAATATCTATATATTGTATGTATGTTGAGGTTAACTTTTACATACATAGATATTAACGTACTGGCGCATACATGTATATATGTATGTATGTATGCTTAAAGGCATCCAACCACAAAAATACATGAATTAATTGATAATCAATATAAAAATTCAAAGGTCAAATTAAAACAGTGTACAGAGATCTGTAACAATAAAAATATATTTACAACTTTATTCAGTGTCTCGTAAATATTTAAAATAATGCTAACGGTGGAATCGGAATGAGTCCACAACATTTCCGTATATTAGAAGACGAAAGCACTGGCCTGCTTTCAAATGCTATGAACGCCGGGTTTTTTGGAGACAGCGATATTTCGGTGAAGTCGAGCGCAAAATATCTCATGAGCATAGTTCGTTTTTATACCAGTAATTATGCAGCCACCTCCGATACTTCACGGTTCCAAATGTTGCTCTGGGCCCCGTTCCACGAAGCGATCTTATCCCTAAGATTACCTTAAGCGCATAGATACCCTATGCACTTAAGTTGATCTTAGGGTGTCACGGAACATGCTCTTAAATTTGTTTTCGCCTGTGGCGATTTTAATTGTGTTAAAGGGCCGTGTGCAGTTTATTGCCCGTAGCCCAGGTGGGCACTTGTTACGTAATACTTCGCGCGATCGGACATTCCAATATGCACTTAGTCCAGCTGTGGAGGCCATGTGACGAGTAGTTACGTAATATCTCCGGTAGTGCTGTTTATGGCCAGGAGATTGTTCGCGGTTGGCGACAGCCAGACTGACGAACAGAGAGAAATATATCGACTCTAGTAGATGTAGAATATGAGATGATACGTGAGGTACCGCCTTGTACCCCCAGGCAAAATCCTGATTTATAATAAATAGCTAGTGTTTTAGAGATATCGAGGAGAACGAATAGGAAGGCTCCGAGGGAACGTTAGTCCGTTTGGACTTTGGTAAATATATTATTTCTGCTCTGTGTATAACCTTGATGTGATTGATGTGACTTTAAATATTTTAATACTGTATTATACCAATATTCTTTAGACAGTGTCTTCGGTCATCTGACGAAGTAAATCGTAGACTTTTTGTTCTAACATTATATGAGTATTTGGTAATATAAAGCTTAGCCAGTCATCCTAGCAGACCTAGGTACACTGTAGGTTATTGCCTTTATTGTGATAGGTACCAATATTAATTCTGTGTCACAAGGTTACTGAATGAGTAGTTAGGGTTAATTAAAAATTAACCAGTTAGGAATGGTGTTGTAATTCCTTTATTAATTAACTTCTCCTGGAAGCGTTTCTCAATTATCACACGTGTGGGTGTGGTGTAACGGTGAAGTGATTCGCATATTGTGTAACTAGACACCTAGAGATTAACTAATTAAGTGATCAGTTCTGGGTTGTTATTATTGCTGTTATTAATTTACTACTATGGCTGTACATTTGTCAGCGTAGATTAATACAGATTCCAAAGTGTATTGTGTTTTTGTTGTGTTTCTAGTGAGCTAAACGTGCTATAAAAATATATACTTTATATAAGATCGTATCTCTGATCATACCTAGAGACGAGCCATACTAGGGTTTAACAGCCTGTTACAGAGAGATCTAATAGATATACAGTTAGGAGAGATATTTTGATAATCGTGTTTTATTCAGTTACGGGTATTATATAACCCCCGTGACAGGAGTAGAAAATTGGGGCGCTCGTCCCGGATCTGAAACGGGACATGCATATTTAAAAAAGTATTGTTTGTAAATGGGGGCTTTATAAATTAATTTTTACAAATTTACTCGAAGTAGCACGTTGTTCACTAGAAAATTAATTAATATTAAGTGCGTCATATCTAAACATGGATAAGAATTTGCTGGATAGGCCTACGCTCAGTGTAGTGGAGATTAAGCGAGCACGTAAGGCCGAGTTAGTTGAAATCGCGGGTGAGCGAGAAATTGATTTAACATCAGCTAAAACCTTAGGTGATATAAAGACAATTATTATCCAGGAAGTTTTTGGTGATAGGCCTGTTATGGAAGACAGTGAGATTGTTCCAGAGATAGAGATAAGTGACTTGAGTATGGAACAACAGTTAGCTTTTAAAAAGCTTGAGTACGAAAGAGAAGAACGTGCATTAGATAGAGAGAGAGAGACAGAAAGAGAAGATAGAGATAGAGAAAAAGAAGATAGGGATAGAGAGAGAGAGAGAGAAAGAGAAGAGAGAGATAGAGAAGACAGACATAGAGATAGAGAGAAAGAAGATAGGGATAGAGAAGATAGAGAGAGGGATAGAGAGAGAGAGAGAGAGAAAGAGAAGAGAGGGATAGAGAAGATAGACATAGGGATAGAGAATTCCAGTTAGAAAAATTAAAAGTGGAACATGAGTTAAAGTTGAATACTGAAGAAGTCAGACGAGAAGCCGGAAATGGGTTTAACATGTCGGAGGCTTATAGATCAGTGCCTGTATTTGATGACCAGGAGGTAGATATGTTTTTTCAACTTTTTGAACGGGCCGCTAAGCAGCTAAATTGGCCGCAGTCTAAGTGGACATTGTTAGCCGTGTCTAAGTTTAAGGGGAAGGCTAGTATAGCTTATAATTCAATGAGTAATGAGCGAGCAAGTCAGTACGACTTAGTTAAGGCTGCAGTGTTGAGGGCTTATGAATTACGACCGGAGGATTATCGTTTACGGTATAGCGAGTTGAGAAAAACGCAGGGTCAGTCTTATAGTGAGTTTGTGGCTAAGAAGGCAGGGATGTTTGATAAATGGGTTGTTTCTCATCAGGTAGAGTCATATACCGAGTTACGGGAGTTGTTGATCTTACAGGACATTAAAAATGGATTACCAGTTAGCTTACGTATTCACTTAGAGGATCGTGAAGTCAAAAAGATAGAGGAGGCAGGCATAGTGGCAGATGATTACGTGTTAATACACAAAGCTCAGGCAGTACCGGGTAGCTCTTCACAACAGGGTGATAAGAAGAAATTTCAGCCAGGTTTTTCCCGGGAAAGTAACTATCGGGGAGAGTCATCTAGTTGGTCAGCTAGTCAGGCAAGGAATGCACCTGGTGGGCAAAGTAAGGATAGACCTGCATTATCAGCCAATGCACGAACTTTTCGTCCACACTGCAGTTACTGTAAAAAGGATAACCATCTTATCGGGGACTGTTTTAAAAGGAAACGCGATAATGCGCAAGTGCTCGGTTTAGTGAGGTCAGCTCCGTTAGCGAGAGAGTTAATGGTTAGTCCCATGGCAGAGAAAGTAAACCCGTATGTATCCACTGGTATGGTTTGTGATGTGAAACAAGAGTTGTGTCCTAAGGCAATATCAATCTATAGAGATACCGGGTGTAGTCAGAGTCTGATAACGCAAGAGTGTTTAGCTGGTATTGAAAATTCAGACATAGGACGTAGTTTGGCCTTAACCTCGGTTACTGGAGAAAATATGGTTGTCAGGTTACATAAGGTTTTCTTGTGTTCGAAGTTTGTGACGGGACCAGTCATTATGAGTGTTGTGAAGGACTTGCCTTTTGAAAACATAGGAGTTTTGTTGGGTAATGATTTGACTAGTCAATGTTGTCAGCCGCAATGTGACCAATTGTTAATTGAAGACAGCCCTTTACCCATAGAAGAGTGTGAGGTTGATGAGACTAGATATCCTGCGTGTGTAATGACTAGGGCTATGGCCAGTAGGTTAGCACGAGACCAAGAGGATATTTGTGATTTGTCTGATACGTGTGTTAGCCATGAAATTGGAGTGGATGAGGTTATCAGTAATATGGTAGATAAGTCAACTGAGGAATTAAATGTGGTGGAACCTGTTGATCTCCCGCAGAGTGGAATTGAACCAGTTGTCTTTGATAGAGGGGATTTACCTTGTAATAGACAAGAGTTAATTCTAGAGCAGGGGGCTGATCCAAATTTGTTGGCAGCTCGCACTACCTTGTTAACTGTGGACAAGGGAGTATTAATAAATAAGAGAGTTAGAGGTGGGAGGTTGCCGGCGACCGAACTAGCTAGGACGCAACTGAGCCATGCTCAGAACAAAATAAAATCAGAGTTTGATAGGAAGGCTAGGAAGCAACTGAGCCATGCTCAGAGCAAAATAAAATCAGTGTTTGATAGGAAGACTAAGAGTCGGGAATTTAAACCAGGGGATAAGGTGCTGCTGTACCTTCCCATTAAACGGGGTTCATTACAGAACAGGTATTTCGGGACCTATGTTGTGCTCAAACGGGTTAATGAGACAGGGTATGTGATAAACACTCCTGATAGGGTTAGGAAAAGTAGGTATTGTCACATCAATTTGCTAAAAGGTTATTTTGACAGACTGCCGATAGTTCCAGGGAGACCGGTCCAAATTGAGAGACACTCAATTTCCTGTGATGACGTCAAGACTGCAGAGGTCAAGTTGGCCAACGGCCAGATTCTAGCAGACTTGAGCCCCAAGCGAGCAAAGTTGACTACGTTGAAACAAGACAATGTTTCCATTTGTCAGAACCTTCCAACGGTTACCAATACCTTAAGCCAAGATGTGCGCTTGGAACCCAACGCTACACCGCGTCGACAGCATGCCTATCGGAGAAAACCTGGAAAACGTGCGACGCTGAAAAAGAAGGAAACGAAGTTCCATTGGTCAGGTGAATGCGAGAAGTCATTCGACCGTCTCAAGCAGAGGCGCTATTCGTCTCCCGTGATGGCAGCACCAGACTACCGAGTGCCTTTCAAGCTAGCTGTGGATGCCAGTGACGTGGGTGCTGGAGCTGTGCTGTTCCCAGAAGACGAAGACGGACTGGACCATCCTAATGAAAGCCTCCAACCAGAGAGTTTTGAGATGGAGTCTTCTTCTGCAAGAATACCCAATTACCATTGGACATATCAAGGGCACATCCAATGTAATCGCTGATGCCCTGTCCCGAAGTTGAACGATATGATAATGTGTTGACATTCTTGATTTCTGTTTTGTTTATATATATTTTATTTGTATACCAGGGACTCAGAGACTCAGTGTGATTACTGGTAGTCACCTTATTATTACATGTGTTATAAATGCCCGTATGCGTCGGTTAACGCACCCTTTTTGTTTTAATGTAGTATATTTCCCTATTCCTAGAGTAGAGGAAATATCCTTTTTGAGGTGGGGGTGTGTCACGGAATATGCTCTTAAATTTGTTTTCGCCTGTGGCGATTTTAATTGTGTTAAAGGGCCGTGTGCAGTTTATTGCCCGTAGCCCAGGTGGGCACTTGTTACGTAATACTTCGCGCGATCGGACATTCCAATATGCACTTAGTCCAGCTGTGGAGGCCATGTGGCGAGTAGTTACGTAATATCTCCGGTAGTGCTGTTTATGGCCAGGAGATTGCTCGCGGTTGGCGACAGCCAGACTGACGATCAGAGAGAAATATACAGACTCTAGTAGATATAGAATATGAGATGATACGTGAGGTACCGCCTTGTACCCCCAGGCAAAATCCTGATTTATAATAAATAGCTAGTGTTTTAGAGATATCGAGGAGAACGAATAGGAAGGCTCCGAGGGAACGTTAGTCCGTTTGGACTTTGGTAAATATATTATTTCTGCTCTGTGTATAACCTTGATGTGATTGATGTGACTTTAAATATTTTAATACTGTATTATACCAATATTCTTTAGACAGTGTCTTCGGTCATCTTGGTAATATAAAGCTTAGCCAGTCATCCTAGCGGACCTAGGTACACTGTAGGTTATTGTCTTTATTGTGATAGGTACCAATATTAATTCTGTGTCACAAGGTTACTGAATTAGTAGTTAGGGTTAATTAAAAATTAACCAGTTAGGAATGGTGTTGTAATTCCTTTATTAATTAACTTCTCCTGGAAGCGTTTCTCAATTATCACACGTGTGGGTGTGGTGTAACGGTTAAGTGATTCACATATTGTGTAACTAGACACCTAGAGATTAACTAATTAAGTGATCAGTTCTGAGTTGTTATTATTGCTGATATTAATTTACTACTACGGCTGTACATTTGTCAGCGTAGATTAATACAGATTCCAAAGTGTATTGTGTTTTTGTTGTGTTTCTAGTGAGCTAAACGTGCTATAAAAATATATACTTTATATAAGATCGTATCTCTGATCATACCTAGAGACGAGCCATACTAGGGTTTAACAGCCTGTTACAGAGAGATCTAATAGATATACAGTTAGGAGAGATATTTTGATAATCGTGTTTTATTCAGTTACGGGTATTATATAATCCCCGTGACATAGGGCTAAGATCGCTTCGTGGAACGGGGCCCTGGGGTGTTGACAAGAAATCCATGAAAACCTCGATTATTACATTATCGACAAGATAAAGGTTTAAAATGGTTTTGTTTAACGATACCAACAAAACACATCGATTAATTAATTAGTCATTGGATAGTGGATGTCCAATACTTGACAATTCTTTTACACAATCTTTGAAGAAACCCGCTCCATTTTACCATTAGCAGCAAGTTATCTTTTATATGAACTCTGTCATAGATAGGACATTACATGATCATGATGCACGGTCGGTCTACGGCCCACTGGTCTATTTTTCATTCCAGTCGGTGCACTACGACTTATATATCAAAGGCCGTCTGTGGGATGGTGCGTATAAAGGATCCCTTGCTGCTAACAGAAAAATGTAGCGGGTTTCCTCTCTAAAATGTTTGACATTCAGTAGCCGATGATTAATAAATCAATGTGCTCTAGTCGTGTCCTTAAACAAAACAAACTTTTTACATGTAATCACTTCAGTGAAAATGCTAGTCTTAACCTATAGAGCAAATTTTGCATTAGAATTAACAAAGTTTGAGATTCCAATAAATTATTCAAAAAGGTGTATTAATAATTACGTTACACAATGTCTTCAGCTGTTCTTGTTTTGTTTTGCAAAGAGGGGATGGCTGGGCGGAAGTCTAATCTCAGTCGGTACAGTCGGTACAGCGCTGGCCTGGGGTGCTTGCGTCGTAGGTTCAAACCACCTTAGTGTACTCATTCTCTGATTGACCATGTCTGACGCCATATAACCGTAAATAAAATGTGTTGAGTGTGTCGTTAAATAAAACATTTGTTTCTCTTTTTTGCTTTCATTCTCTGATTGGGATACTCCTGTCCCACCCAGTGCTCCACGACTGGTATATCAAAGGCCCTGGTATGTGCTGTCCTTTCTGTGAGAAAATGTATATAAAAGTTCCCTTGCTGCCTGTGGCAAAAATGTAGCGGGTTTCGTCTAAGACTACGAATAAAAAATTACCAAAAAGTTTGTCATCCAATAGCTGATGATAAATAAATCAATGTGCTCTAGTGGTTTCGTTGAACAAAACAAACATCAGCTTTAACTGTCTTTTTAAGTTAAACGAAGAATTGGGTTGAAAGAACTTGCTGAAAAACAAATCCGGAGCTGTAGCAGTTGTCCATGAAATTATTGCGCTACTTCCATGTACAACCTATTCTGGAAAGAAATAAGTTTGTTTTGTTTAACGAAACCACTAAAGCACATTGATGAATTAATCATCGGCTATTGGATATCAAAACGTTGGTAATTCTAACTTGTAGTCATCAGAGAAAACCCTCAACTAATGCAGCAAGGGATCTGTTATATGCACTTTCCCAGAGACCGAAAAGCACATACTACGGTCTTTGTCCAATTGTGGTGCATTGGTTGGAACGAGAAAAAAACCAATCAGGTGAATGGTTCCATCGAGGTGGCTCGATCCTGCGACGCAAACACCTCAAGGGAGCAATCAACCGACTGAGCTAAATCTCGCTCCCTATTCTGGAAAATTACATGTAACAATAATATAAATCAATTATTCAGGTTCTCATATAGTGAATTTGTAATTGGACTTAAGTTCAGGGCATGGTGGAAGCGTTCTGCCCGCTTATTAGACTTCCCACAAAAAGATCCCCAGACGCTCATACAGTCGCATTACGTACCCGGGTCGTTGACGGACGTGCGAGCGTTTTAAATCATAGTATATGCTACGCAGTGGTTGAAGTAATTATTACGGAGCAGACGTTACCGCTAGAAAGCTTCTTACACCGTGCTTATGAATTTTTAACGACTGTGGGTGAAATTATTTAGATAGGTTCTCGACAGTGCACTGGTTAACACTTCGGGTTAAGGCTGATGAGTGCTGGGTTCATATCCCAGTACCGGTATCCACCTAGATGGAGGGAAAGGGTCAATGGAGAGGAGTAAAACCACTGCCCCCCCCCCCCCCCCCCCGTCTCTCTCGGTCTCTATCCCGATCTCTCTCTCTCTCTCTCTCTCTCTCTCTCTCTCTCTCTCTCTCTCTCTCTCTCTCTCTCTCTCCACTCTGTCTCTTATTCTCTCTCTTTTCCCCTCCATTTATGTTTCTTTTTTTCTCTCCTTCCTTTTTCTTTCTGCCCTCTCTCTATATCTTACTCTCCCCCCTCTCTCTCTCTCTCTCTCTCTCTCTCTCTCTCTCTCTCTCTCTCTCTCTCTCTCTCTCTCTGTTCACTTTGTCTCTCCTCTCTCTTTGTTTCTCTCTGTCTTCCCTTCGCTCTTTCTTTCTTTCCCTCCCTCTCTGTCTGTCTGTCTATCTCTCTCTATCTTTCTGCATCTATGTGTCTATCTCTTTCTCTCTGTATATACCTATGTCTCTGTCTCTTTCTCTCTCTTTAACTCCCTCTCTGTCTGTCTGTCTCTCTTTGTGCCTCTATGTATCTGTCTGTCTCTCTCTCTGTCTGCCTCTCTGTCTCTGTCTCTGTCTCTCTCTCTCTCTCTCTCTCTCTCTCTCTCTCTCTCTCTCTCTCTCTCTCTCTCTCTCTCTCTCTGACACCTACACTATGAAATGTGAAAACTAGAAAAAGCTGAGCTAGTTTATATGATGTCGACTCGAAACCAATCCACAGGTATGAGGCGTTATACTAAGATTAGTGATGTTTAATAGCTAATGGCATTCTTATTTTCCGAAGAAAAAAATGCGCTCTACTTTCATAAAACAAACATCATATAACTATTTTTATAATCTACGTGTTGAATTAAAAAAAACCCAGTTTGCTAAAGGGCACATTTTCTGTTCTGTTGACGTATGGTTTTATATGGAGATAAATCCCATATCTTAAAATCGTAATACCCATTTTCAGATTAAAGGTATATCATACACGAGAATTTGAGTACACATTTGTGGTCTGAATACATATTTATTCATCTACAAAAAACATTTCTGCAGTACGGTAACATTATTTTATTTGAAATACAAATTCGATTTTTTAAAGCTAACCTTTCTAAAAGAAGGACGAGCTCTCAGATACATCAATGTTTACAATATATTCTAATGATTCTTGAGCACAAGCGAAACACCAGTCAGATTTTAAACATACATTTACAATGGTTTGTAATGCCGATTGAAATGTTAATAATGAAAACATCTCAGAACATATGTAACAGCCTAATAAGATATTGATAAGACAAACATAGACGCGAGACAGACATACGCTGTCATTTTAACCATTTACGTAATATCTTTACTCCCAATGTGGGCGGACTCTAGCTCAGTCGCTCGTCTGAAGTGCTTGCGTCGTAGGATCGAACCTCTTCGGTGGACCCACGCACTGATTGGGTTTTTACCCGTCACAACCAGTGCACCAGACTGGTATATCAAATGCCGTGGTATGTGCTGCCCTGTATGTGGGAAAGTGCATATAAAAGATCCCTCGCTGGTAATGGGAAAATGTAGCGGGTTTTCTCTGAAGACTACGAGTCAAAATGACCAAATGTTTGACGTCCAATAGTTGATGATTAATAAAACAATATATGCTCTAGTGGTGGCGTTAAATGAAGCAAACTGTTAACATGTAGATGATCATAGGTGTATTAACACAGTATAGCCAAGCGATGTCATAACTCGTTTGGTGATCATTATGGAGTTTCCACGGCTTTGACGAAATAGCTCTTGGACTACATGTGTCAGATTTAAAACCTGCTACAGGTATGTGACATTTGGACAAATGACAAATATCAATGTTTAGAAGCACTATTTCTTCTTGTAATATGTATAAATGCGCTACGGTGTCGTTAAACAAATATGAAATATCCCTCTAATATCTATTAATGTTGCTAAATATATATTTTATTTCTGAATATGTAAAAGGTATCGGATTCATTATTTATATGCAGGAGTCTGGCTGTACATTTATGCCTTTAATAGAACATGACGTCTTTATGAGACGTTTCGTACACACTACCGTTTTATAGACGTTTCATCCACTGGTCATTTATATGTTTTTTATTTAAGGTATCATTTATCAATCTTTAATAGTTTAATCTAGAATACAGTATTTTACTACTGTGGTAATAAACATATTATAAACATAATTGTTTGAGTTGTATATTACTCTTGAGATATACGACATTAAGTCATACTCGTCATTTAAATAATATGTGGATTGATCAAATATTGTCTTGCAACAATCTATGTCGCCGAGATAATTGATTATAAAGCATGAACCGGCGTGTAAATGACCAGGTGATGAACGAACATATTAAAGTTTGTTGCCTACAGTAAGCATGTTTGAACTTAGACCAAAAAACCCCACCCAGTTAAAATTCCCCAAGCGAATAACTAAGACAGACCAAACAATGTACATGTACAATTCAACATAAAACTTTTTCTAAATGACCAGGGTACGAAACGCCTATGGCATAAAACGATAGTGTGTACGAAACGTCCAGGGACGAAACAAATCGGGTACGAAACGTCCCGTACCCGTCATTAACGTCTGACCTCAGACCACAATTAATTTTGCTATACGTATGTTTCTATATAGCCTTGGTGGCTATAACATTTTTATTAATATCAGCAGGTACATGGATGTTTGTATGTACCTTCGCCTACCTGGGGGACACATGCCCTGAAAAGGACATCCCCTGTTGTCCAGCTCTTTCTTCCAGGATATTGGTTTAAACAAACACACCCTCTAAACCTGGCCGGAGTACACCCATTTTATACAAAAAGCACTACTTTTGCATGGGCCGGAATTACCACAAACAAGTCTTCAATGTCAACAAGTTACACATGTTTACAAACTACATGCTCGCCCCTGTCAACTTCAGTCAAATAGTTGCCACTTCATAGCTGTCTGCCATGAAATAATCACAGTCAAACAGCAGACTACTTGCGCGAACAAATTTCCGGATAAACAAATGGGAAGATAATTATAAACTGAGGCCGTCTGTAAAAGTGATATGATTATGGTCTGTATGGATCTGGCTGATGTCAAAGGACCCAAGAGGACAACTGGCTCTGAACGAGTACGTTACATTATTTCCTACACGTGGATTATCTAGCGTATATAATATCTATCGTATTGCTTACCATGTCAAAAAAGTCAATTAACTACACGATACTGAGTTTCTGTTTACGATGCCTTAGAGACGTTTCGACAAGACACAAGGCCAGGCACCTTTGTTGTTTACGGACTGGATGAAACCAGGGGAAATGAGGGTTTAGCTCACGGACATCATATTATTAATATGTGTGAGAAAAGCCACAATATAAATGGATTGGATGTACATTAATAAATCAAATGGCCAAGGTAAATCTGATAAGAATGGTCGAAGGCGGACACCCCGGTGTATTTCATCAACCTCTGAGGTATCTTAATTACCTCCAGCTTGTTATTCAAGTTACTAGATTTTGGTTGAAAATATATTTTATTGCATAAACAACAAAATGATTGGGCACGAGTTTGCCAACTTACTGGTCCCTCTCCTAGATGTAACCCGTGTTATGCAATAGCTGATCTCTAACGGCATTTGCTCTAAATAAATATTTTCCGAGATTATTAAGTTCTTTAGCATTATCAGACGCTAATAGCTGGGTAAGTTTGAAAACGCTTGGACGTCTATGGTAATATGTTTCACTATAACACCCGTGCAGATAGCCAGCCCTAATTAACAGAGGCTATATTATAGATTAAAATTAACTAACTTCGTGTTTCTTTTTTTAGACTTCTGGGAGTTATTGGAAATACACTGGCCACTTAGGATTTAGCAATATCTAATCTCGGAAGCATTATTTTAGTCGATGATGAATAAAGATACGCACGCGTTGTCTTCAGCAACAAGCCTGGATTTTAGAGGGGAATAACAACCATTCTTTGTATAGTGTTGGATAGTTGGGGTAACAAGAAAAGGAGAAAGTTTGTTTTGTTTAACGGCACCCATAGAGCACATTGATTTATTAATCATCGGCTATTGGGTGTCAAACATTTGGTATTTTTGACATATAGTCTTAGAGAGGAAACTCGCTATATGTGTCCATTAGTAGCAAGGGATCTTTATATGCACCATCCAACAGACATAATAGTACATACAACGGCCTTTGATATACCAGTCGTTGTGCACTGGCTGGAACAAAAAACAGCGGATCACGAATACTCAAATGTATTGTGTTTTAGCATTTATGTTTGTTTATTATCATGGCATTTTAGTTTATCGGAAGTCAGCGTTACGTATAACGAATATATCATGCAAAATCAGTGCAATGGTCGTGAAATGTGTTTATTTTATACAAAACGGCAACTTGTGAATTTATTTTTAAATGTTTGTGACGCCACAGACGCCAGAATAATGTTTGTATAATGGGAATGACTGGATTGCTAACTTAAATCTTAAAACTGAACCTCAGTAACCCTGGAAGTGAAGAAAACAGTCTCCACAGCAGTTTTGCTTTTAATTTGTAAGAGAGGCAGGTGTGGATCCGGGAGGGGATCACAGGGGTCCCGTGACCCATACTTTGGAGAAAGGTACGGGTCAAATGGATGCTGTGACCCCCAAATATATTTCATTCATGTTGCACAGTAGCTACATAATATTATATTACATTAAAACAATTGTTGTACGTTATTCAAAGCTCAACAAATTATGCTAAATTTACTCTTTTTTCCCTTGTATATTTCATAACAAATCATAGACTCTCGCCAATGTAGACTAAAAGCTTGGTCTGTTCTACATGGTTAAATAATGTGTAAATCCCGATATAGCAGTTTTAAGATACCTTAGAGCTGTATAATGACCAAAATATTAATTTTTCTTGTGAAATGTAACGATTTTACCTTGAATTAAATACCCCTATCCCACGCCAAAATAAAAATACATCCTAATAATTGTATTTACTACTTTTCTTTATTTTTTTTATTGAAACATCCAATAAGGATGACCGACGTGAAGATACATTTTGATTTGACAAAGAACTGGCTCATATTTTCGTGCTTAATATTTTTTACATCGTCAATCCTTCCTGTGACGGACAATGGATTATAACTGTATATAGTTCTGCGCTACTTTTAATCCCTCTTAGGCGCGGATCCAGTGGAAAGGTGCTGGGGGTGCGCATTCAAATGGTATTTCGGCATTTTCCGTTAAAGGGACATTCCCGAGTTTGTTGCAATTTAAAATGTTTCCGACTAATAAAATATTTCTACGATTAAGCTTACATATTAAATATATTTTCTTGTTTACAATATCAGTGTCTGTATGTAATTACAGTCGTCAAAAAGTCTCTGTTAGTCGGTAACATCTTAAAAATTGCAGCAAACTCGGGAATGTCCCTTTAAGTTACGAAAATTGCCGAAGACGTTACCATAAAAACGTTCCTTTGATGTGACGTCAACAATGCTTTGGCGTTTTAATATGCGTATTGATGTCAAAGCGATACTACGCACATTCGTCTGAATATAGTTTGATTTCAGCAACCCCTCGCAAAGACGTGAATTAAAAATGTAACCTTCGGTATATTTAAAGCTGCGTTTACCTGACACACGAAGCCGAATGCGGTATAGGCGTTTGATCGCTCTAGGCCATTTTCAGTTATCTGTATATATATGCTCCCGTCCATGAGTTGGTCACTGGCGAAGTCAGAGATAAAATCCGGGATGGGCGTGCCTGAACCTTAAGTGGATAGAGACACATTGAAAGAGTACCCGTACCTATATATATATATGCACACGATATGCGGTATGCGGTATGCGGTATGCGGAATAGCTCATCGCTCTAGCTAGCGATCCATACTGGACGCAATAAATACCGCTGCGGTATAGAGTGTGCAAATGACTGAGAACGCTGCCAAGTTTTCAAGCAAAACGCTGCTCAGTACAACATACACATATAGCCAATGTCTTATACGCAAACAAGATGCCACGAGTAAAAACCTTAAGTGAAGATGTTATGCACAACATAAAACATTTTTTTTTTTTTATCAGGGGATGCATTTTCATTTATGATACCAGTGATGAAAGAAAGAAAGAAAATGTTTTATTTAACGACGCACTCAACACATTTTAATTACGGTTATAAGGCGTCAGACATATGGTTAAGGACCACGCAGATACTGAGAGAGGAAACCCGTTGTCGCCACTTCATGGGCTACTCTTTCCGATTAGCAGCAAAGGATCTTTTATATGCACCATCCCACAGACAGGATAGCACACACCACGGCCTTTGATATACCAGTCGTGGTGCACTGGCTGTGACGAGAAATAGCCCAATGGGCCCACCGGCGGGGATCGATCCCAGACCGACCGTGCACCGAGCGAGCGCTGTACCACTGAGCTACGTTCCGCCACGATAGCAGTGCTCAAAGTCACAGGGATGATAGGTTGTCGTGGCAACAATATGACATCCTGCAAGATTCGGTTACACCGATCATGAAACTGTATACTATTTTATAGTAAATAACGCACGCGGTATTTTGTTTACCACATTCCGTATACCGTATATCGCTTTCCGTATGCCGTATTCAGCTAAAAGCTGGATTAGATATGACAACGTTGTTTCCTATAGAACGTATTTACCAAGTACCAATCAAATGTAGTTTTAGTAAAAACTAAATTGTATAAGAGATTATTTGTTCTGCGCGTAGAATAGTTGAAAATAAAATCTGAACTTGCTTTCGGCATATTATTGTCAAAGTGCTTGTTAGTACATCTCGTGCTGGGGTGTCGTTAGACATTCATTAATTCATTCATTGTTAATAGACCGGCTTCGGTGGCATCGTAGTTAGGCCATCGGTCTACAGGCTGGTAGGTACTGGGTTCGGATCCCAGTTGAGGCATGGGATTTTTAATCCAGATACCGACTCCAAACCCTGAGTGGGTGCTCCGCAAGACTCAATGGGTAGGTGTAAACCACTTGCACCGACCAGTGATCCATAACTGGTTCAGCAAAGGCCATGGTTTGTGCTATCCTGCCTGTGGGAAGCGCAAATAAAAGATCCCTTGTTGCTAATCGGAAAGAGTAGCCAAGCCTAACGCCACCATATCTCATCTAAACTTGAACGTGCGTAGTACTGATTACATCAAGTGAGAAATGATTTCCAACGACGTGTAAACAAATAATTAACTAATTAAAGGGGAAACAACTCCCATTAAACCTCAGTAGGCAGGCAACACACTACATGATTACATGATATGCCATTCAGTTCCAAATGCAGGAATCAATCAGTAGCGTGGTGACACAGGGGAGGGGGGGGGGGTGGTGGTGGGGGTGGGGGGTTAGCACGGGGGCTATCCCACCCAATCAAAACTTCTTCTTTTTTTCTCTTTTTTTTTTACTGCATTACATTTTATAAAATCATATATACATACGTAGTGTGGGTTGCCCCTCCTTCCCAATCTAAAATGCTGGCTACGTCAGTGCTTGTTTTGGCACCATAATTATGGGATTTAGCCTTTTGTTCAGCATTGCATAAAAGTCAAATCAGTTTCGATTCTAATAAAATAAAATAAAGAAGATTGGGCGGTTGCGAGCAATTTTAACATGCTTATATACCACAAAGGTTTCGAGCATGTCTATCCCGGGTCCCGTGTCTGGATAGCCAGAGGCTCGACCCGGGACAGAAGATGGGCACTCTTTTTCAGTGGAACTATATATTGTCCGCTAATTTACTGAAGTAGCGGTATAATCCCCTAAAGCCACGTCTGACTCAGACACAGTTTCTGTCGGCGCCATTGAATAATATGTCAGGGGAAGCACGGGAGGGGGTGGTAGTGTGGAAGGACATATCTGCTCTCGGCAAGGTCTGTCTCTAATTTCCGTCCATGCAAGTGGTAAGGATGTGTCCACAACGGTTTACTCAGGACTTGTTGCTTTCGGCATAGTTTCGATCTCGACTATCTTAAGGGTCTGCAGCCAGACATAGACAGGCGTACTTTAAACCAATTACATATGCTGATTTGCCACGGTGTGCGTCTGGCAATATTACACCCATTAAATATCGCATTGGATATAGATGCTGAGCTTGCACTCCTCTTCAGGGCAAGGTACTCCATGTTTTTTTGTTTTTTTTATATTACCCCCCCCCCCCCCCCACCCCCTCCCCCTGAAAACAAAGGCTGTGGAGCTGCGAGGCAAACAGGATTGGGGCTGGGTGGTAAATTACTACGTACTAGATTTTCCAGCACTAGCAATGGCGTACATTTAGATGTGGGTGACAACCTAGACGAGGGCGCTACTGACGGTTGAGCCGCCCCTTTCACCATCGCCTCCTCTTTGTAACTGTGTATTTATCTCCAGATTTAAGGAAGATAATTACAGTCGTTCCCAATTGTACGGGGATTGGGTTGGGGGTAGGGCGGGGTGTGGTTGGGATGACTTCTTGACTAAACACTTAAGACTTAAAATTATCAAATATAACCGTCTTATAAACACTTGTAACAGCTATATCGACGTGTTATAAACACTTGTAACAGCTATATCGACGTGTGGGTAAGGAGGAATAAAAAAAGAGGACTCCGAGGTAGTCCGAGACGCTTCCTGTTAGGCGCGAGACGTAGCCCAGTGCTAAAGAACTCGATTGATGCGCGGTCGGTTTGGGATCGATCCCCGTCAGTGGGCCTATTGGTCTATTTCTTGCTACAGCCAGTGCACCACGACTGGTAAATAAAAGGCCGTGGTATGTGCTATTATGTCTATCGGATAGTGCATATAAAAGATCCCTTGCTACTAATCGAAAAGAGTAGCCCATGAAATGGTGACAGCGGGTTTCCTCCCTCAATATTTATGTGGTCCTTAATCATATGTCCCACGCTATATAACCGTAAATAAAATGTGCTGAGTGCGTCGTTAAATAAACCATTTCCTTTGTTCCTTCGCTTCCTGTTATATCGAAATAGAACAAAGTCTAAATTTTTTCCAGTAATTTTCTGTGCGAGATATTGTATTTTTATATATTGACCGAAATATTGCATGTAGTAGCTGTACGTACATGCTTGTTTTGTCACCTTTGAGATTTGATTCTATGTGAGGCACCTGATTAAACGACACTAGACAATAAACCGTCCCACGGGGAACGCCTTTTTTCATACTATGCATAATGGAGTATACTACAAGTTCTTTATTTCTGAGCCGATTATTTTCTAAATTGCTCACACAATTAGTATATTTTTGTTTTTACGTCAAACCAAACTGAAATTATTTATCCCCCAAAAAACCCACCCCAAAACATTTGTATAGACTGATGGGACGGACTATAATATTACATTCAGCCCTTCTGTTTAACAATAAAACTTAACCTTGCCACTCACAACTGGAAGTTGCTGAACATAAAATGTTAATAAAAGAAAATATCAGTGACAAGGAGGTTGTGGTGTTATGTCATACTAAATACATTTCGTCAATAATGTGTTTAGCCCTGAACAATCTAGAAATCATTTAATACCGCCAAGACATGTAATATGTTGCCAGTCCATTATTCTCCTTTCAAAGAGTGAATGAATGTGTACCGACACCACAACACAAAAACATGTACTGGCCATCAAGTAAGATATAAATGAATCGATGCTCAATACTATGTCCTCTGAGTGACCTCGTATCAATGTACCAGATGCTAGTGCTTGAAACGTGTGTGGAGCCACCAAAATTAGGAAGTCGATTTTTTGTGCCAATCTCCAGAGAGTAATCAAGGACGCTTCCTGTTATGTCCGTAACAAGCAAAGTAGGGTACACTTTTCAACAGACAGTACTCTTGGCGTTCCATCAAGGATCTGAGGATTTTGTATTGACGTGCCAATATCCACTCGAGTTCAAGCACGTCTGTTTCGAACGGCGCCTCTAACTTAGTCAGCGGCGGTGTCTAGGTCACAAGATGGTGTGTAGATTAAGTGACACTTAAAGGCGCAGAGACTAGTTTCAGCCCGTGAAAATTAACACTAAGTTTGGTTAATTGACAAACCTGTAACACATGCAATAAAGTTATAATAGAGTGAAAAGTTATGCACGGAAATGCGCGTTACACATATGACCCAAGTAGTTCAGTAATTGTTTGAAGATTATTTACGTTAATAGACCAAAATATATTCATTAAAATCATTATGTATAACTATATATACATGTATGTTTTTCCTAAAAACCTGATATACGATTATATAGTATGTACAATCGTGCCATATTGAGGGTAACAAATATATATTCTGTTCGTCATCTATGGCCTAAACTGTTCAGTAACGATTTGAAGTTGATGAACTTTAAAGATACAGACCCTAGTATCAACCTGTGAAAATTAACACTAAGTCTGGTTAATCTACAAACCTGTAACACATCTGAATACAGTTATAACAGAGTCAAACTAAAGTGTGTCATGTTTAAAAGGGGAATGAATGAATGAATGAATGAATGAATGAATGAATGAACGAATGAATGAATGAATGAAAGAATGAATGAATGAATTAATTAATTCATTCATTCATTCGTTAATGTTTATCGACACCTCATCACAAAAATACATACACCGGGAAAGACCGTCGAAAAATAGACTTTTGTTCGATAACCATTACTTCTCAGAGGGACGTGCGTTTTAGAATTACGATAAATGTATTTTGGGGTATTACTAAAACCAGGATGACTAGAAACACTTCGGATATACGAAAATGGGTATTCTAAACATTAAATGTAAGTAACTTCTAATTTAAATAATTAAAAAAACGTCGATAGTAGTTAAAAATACGTCGTAGTGTTTAAAAACTAGGTTCTGTGATTTTAATAGACTGGGACGGGGTGGACGTGACTGAACCCTAATTGGATATAGGCGCGTTAATACAGTTCCAGATTCAAGATTAAGTGCGGACTGAGTCTGGAATACAATGTAGTAGTTAGAGATCTGAGGCCTAACTCACAGAGCTCTCCTAATCTCTTTTAAGGTCTCTTAAGCATCAGCGCATCGTCCCTGCAAGTGTTTTTGCATTGTACTGTGAGATTACAAAATTGCCAGACTTTAGTGAATTAGGCCCCTGGATTACAAACCGAAGAGAAACAAAACCACAGACCCCCCCCCCCCCCCCCCCCCACCCCCCAAATAGATGGGCTACCAAATAGAACATAGCATGGAATACTTGACAGAACAAAAAAACCCACACCACAACACCAACAAATAAACTGACAAACAAATAAACAATCAAGTAAGAAATCAAACAAGCAAACAAACAAACAAGTAAGCAAACAAACAAACAAACAAACGAACAAGTAAGCAAACAAATAAACAAACAAAACACAAGCAAACAAACAAACAAGTAAGCAAACAAACCTGTTTACAAGTTATTCATAGTACAGTCGCTGAACTTGGAATTTTTTTTACTAAATGTTTGCTGAAACGTAAGTGAATTGTTTACGCCACCATGAACAATATAACTCAGTAAGAATTTCACGAATCTGGCTTCATCGACAAGGTATTGAAGAACCTCGCATATTTCAAATTCCTACGAACACTTCCGATGTTCCGAAATTGTAAATATCCAGAGAATTCTCAACCTTTTAAAGGGACATTCCTGAGTTTGCTGCAATTTTTAAGATGCTATTAACTAACAGAGACTTTTTAACGATTGTAATTAGATATCAAATATATGTTTCTGCATAAAATATTAGTGGCTGTATATTAAACGTGTTTCTGATCGTTCTAATATCTGCACTAGGTTAAATTTCAATGTATTTCCTAAAATATAATTTTTTCGTACGTACGAAATTATTTGAAGACAAAATCCAGTTTGGGCTTCTTACAAATATTACGACGACCAGAAACACTCTGAATATACAGACACTGATATTCTAAACAAGAAAATCTATTTAACATGTAAGTTTAATCGTAGAAATATTGTATTAGTCGGAAACATCTTATAATGCAGCAACTCAGGAATGTCCCTTTAACGAAAATATAATTTGCTCTATGCTTATTTACGATCATCCTAAACATGCTGTGTGAAATGCCTGGAGAGACTGCATAATATGTGAGACACAGCACTGATCGTCAGTATGTGTACATGTAGATATGGTAGTAAAACTGGGTTCTGGCTTATGTTACTTTAATACACGAAAGACCTCCCACGTTGTAAAACATGGCGATTAGTTAAAGGGACTGTCCCGAATTTGCAACCATTGTAAGATGTTTGCGATAACAGAGCCTTGTTGGCGACTAGTATTTCATATGAAATACATTTTCTTGTTTAGAATACCAGTGTCTGCATATCAAATGTGTTTGCGGTTATATGCTAATGTTTGTAGCACTAATGTTTTACTTTAATTTGTGATATCAGTATAAGTTTTCGTACGTACGAAATTATTGGGAGGTAAAATCCGGTTTGGGCTATTACAAGCATTAGGACAACAACCAACACCTTGTAAATAGAGACACTGATATTTTAAATAAGAAAATGTATTTAATTTGTATGTTACGTCATGGAAAAGGCTCTATTGGTCGGAAACATTTTGCAATATGGTTGTAAACTCAGGACCGTCCCTTTAACAGTAACAGCGCAATATGCGCATTGCTCTGACATTTCACTGTTTACCACAATTTTGAAAAAATCCTAGAAGCTGTAGTTTAGACATTGAATAAACAAAACGTTCAAAATGAAAGTAACTTGATGTTTCAAAAGAAATAATAAAAATGAAAGTCAAACATAAATATGTACGACATGTATTAGCGCTCGTTCTGGACTTGTAGAGGTTTTTAACAGAATAATATGTTCTAATCGCGGGATTTTGTCAGTACGTTTAACTGCTTCAACCTGACAACAACACAAGCGAACAAATTGTGATTGCACATTATTTTTTATGTTCCTATTTCAATTGGTAAGGAAGATGAATGAATGAATGTTTAACGACATCCTAGCACGAAGACTGAGTTGAAATGACATGACACCAACCTGTCCCAAATTGTTCCTGCGTTGGTATCCAAGATATAGGTTTTCAGGCAAGAAAAGTTAATAGACGGATTGATCGAACAAACTCACGCACGGACAGTCAAACTACGTCATAGCACAGTACTACCCGTTAAAGACAAACGTATAAAAAGAACATTCCTTTCTGATTACAAAAAATAAATAATTGCTTAAACTGAGACAGTACGATTGATGATCATTTCAACACATTCACAAAGATACTATTTTGAGTTTGCCATTGTAACAGGTTTCCGACCGTGTGGGCGCGTCGTAGTGGTTCAACGCTCCCCTGATGTCTGGTCGATCTAGGATCGATCCATCATCGGTGGGCTATTTCTCGTTTCAGCCAGAGCTCCACGACTGGTATATCAAAGGCCGTGGTACGTGTTAACTTGTCTGTGGGAAGGTGCATATAAAAGATCTCTTGCTACTAATGGAAAAATGTAGTGGGTTTCCTGTCTTAAGACTATATGTTGAAATTACCAGATGTTTGACATCCAATAGCCGATAATTACTAAATCAATATGCTCTAGTGGTGTCATTAAACAAAACAGATCATGACTAAAATTACACATAAAATACTATTTTTATTTGTTTAGAATACAAGTGTTTCACTGGCGTAGGAAGCGGGAGGGGGAAGTGGGCATGTCCCTCCCCCCCCTCACTTTGTAGCAGCAGCGATGGTTTATCTCTCTCTCTCTCTCTCTCTCTCTCTCTCTCTCTCTCTCTCTCTCTCTCTCTCTCTCTCTCTCTCTCACACTCTCACACACACACACACACTCTCTCTCTCTCTCTCTCTCTCTCTCTCTCTCTCTCTCTCTCTCTCTCTCTCTCTCTCTCTCTCTCTCTCTGGTACCTTCCTACGCCCGTGTGTTTGTATATACAAAGTGTTTCTGATTGCCTTCCAATAATTTCATACGTACAAAAAAATATACACTATGAACTACAGTGAAGCTTTAGCTATTCAAACATTAGGACCATCAAAACACATTAAGTATACAGACATTGATATTCTGAAAAACAGGAAATGTATTTAACGTGTGATATGTAGTTGTTATAAAGGCTCTGTTAGCCAGAAACATTTTACAATGGTGGCAGACTCAGAACAGTCCGTTTATGCATTTTACAAAATATATCTTATTGAACCTATATGCTCAGGTATATTTTAATTATTTTGTAGAAAAACAAAATAGACTAAAAAGAGAGAGAAACGAAACGAATCATAATAGATCTAGGTAGGAAATGTTTTATTTAACGACTCTTTCAACATAATTTATTTACAGTTATATGGCGTCGGACATATGGTTAAGAACCACACACACATTGAGAGAGGGAAGTCGCTATCGCCACTTCATTGGCTACTCTTTTCGATTAGCAGCAAGGGGTCTTTTATATGCACCATTCCACAGACAGGATAGTACATACCACGGCCTTTTTACACCAGTTGTGGAACACTGGCTGGAACGAGAAATAGCCCAATGGACCTATCGACGCGGATTGATCCCAGGTCGATCGCGCATCAGGCGAATCATAAAAATGCCTAGAATAAATATTTTAACTCGTTTGGCATCAAAACTTACAGCATTATTTTAACAAAACAAGCTGGCCACTGACTGAAGGATGAATATAAAACATCAGATCTTGATTGCAATTCTGAATTGCCACGACAAAAGAATATTAATTCAAATATTTTAGTTATGAATTAAATGATGAAAGCTACTAATCAATGATAACGTTTCTAACAACAAATAACATCAGATGAAATACATTAGATGGTTGAGGGAAACTACAAGAAAAACAATCACTTTCTTAACTATTTTCATTTAAAAAGTTAAATTAATTTATATTTGTATTTTTATCGTCGATACGGAAGAATTGTAATTCTTGCTTATGTACCCAAAATTTAAAGTCGGTGACATTAACTTTTCAAGAACTTTTTTTTCCCGCATAAATTTAATTTTTTTTATCAAGATGACCAGAAACATGAAGGGACGAATTTATGAAGCCTGATTTTCTTAAACACGGGTGTTCAAGCATTGTAACATGTATGTAGTTACACGCGTGTAAGACAAAAAAAAACCCAAAAAACAAAACAAAACAAAACAAACAAACAAACAAAAAACACAACAACAAACAAATAAACAAAGAAAAAACTAAACACACACACACACACACATACACACACACACAACCCCCCCCCCCCCCCCACACACACACACAAAACACAACCAACCTAACATACTTTGTAAATTCAACTCAACCCAAAAATGGTAAATTAAACAAAAATTAAAGTTGTAAGTACTGTTAAATTTAGCTATAAAAATATTGTTTTTACGATAATCTAAACTACTTTACACTTCCTAACACCTAAACGACTGAACACCAACAGTACTTACCACGTCGTCCACGGCAGTGCGCGGTGAGTCGTGTACTACACTTGTCACAGTCCCCGGTGTCAGCGACGTATGACTTGTGTCAGCTCTCTCTCTCTCTTTCACTCTCTCTCGTCACCGGCGAGGGGAGAACATTGATTTTATTACGGGACGAGCTGCACCGTGACGCAGTGTCAGACGGTCTCGTGTGTCGTGTATCGATCACCTCGGCTTGGCGGAGAGGCGCTCACGTGCTCGGGTGCAGTCGGCTCCGTGCTTTTCCGTAGATAGCATCAGTCTTTCGCGACATGTATATCAAAGGCCCTGGTATGTGCTATCTTGTCTGTGGGATGGTGCATATAAAAGATCCCTTGCTACTAATGAAAAAAAATGTAGCGGGTTTCCTCTCTAAGACTATGTAAAAATTACTAAATGCTTGACATCCAATAGCCGATGATTAATAAATCAATGTGCTCTAGTAGTGTTGTTAAATAAAACAAACTTCTTCTTCCTCTCAGTGGACTATATGTCAAAATGACCAAATGTTTGACATCCAATAGCTGATGATTAATAAACCAATGTGCTCTAGTGGTGTCGTTGAACAAAACCAAACTCTTTCAAGACAGAAGGGTCGGGTGGAGGAGCTCAAAGGTAGGAAGATCACCTGAGGAGCGATGGGTTGTAGGATCGATCGCTGTCGATGGACTCGTGTGCCCCACGACTAATGCATTAAATATCGTGGTATGTGCTGTCCTACCTGTGGGAAAATGTAGACATATATTAAAATTTTTTTACCAACAGCGGGTTTTTCTCCCATATCTCCCATATCTCTCTCTCCCATATCTCTCTCTCTCTCCCATATCTCTCTCTCTCTCTCTCTCTCTCTCTCTCTCTCTCTCTCTTCTCTCTCTCTCTCTCTCTCTCATCTCTCTCTCTCCCTCTCTCTCTCTCTCTCTCTCTCTCTCTCTCTCTCTCTCTCTCTCTCTCTCTCTCTCTCTCTCTCTCATACTCATATCTCTCTCTCATATCTCTCTCTCTCTCTCTCTCTCTCTCTCTCTCTCTCTCTCTCTCTCTCTCTCACCCACACACTCCTCATACACACCTCCCGACTGATTGACTCTCCGACCCCGAACTAATAGTGTATTGACATCATCCGAAAGACTAAATACATAAATAAATTAGATTAATTATTGAATGTATTTATTGTATTTTATTGTGTTTCATTTGACAATACAAAGACAACCTAGAACTAAGTGTTGAAACCGAAACGTATTCATGCGTTAACAGCATTTGCACACAATGCATAGCACAGATGAATCAACAGACAGTTTAACTGAATTGAACAATATTTAATAAAAATCACTGTCAGGCGAGCGATAACTCTACGTACTCAGATTGGTTGACTGGACAGACAAACAGACAGACAGACAAACAGACTAGACCAGAACAAAACAGCGGAGCAGACAAGAACAGAACAGTTGAGCAGAGTACAGAGAAAGGACACAAAACATAACGGAACACAGAACAGATGAGAACAGGGTTTTTTGTTTAACGACACCACTAGAGCATATTGATTTATTAATCACCGGCTATTGGATGTCAAACATTTGGTACTTTTGACATACAGTCTTAGAGAGGAAACCCGCTACAATTTATCCATTAGCAGAAAGTGATCTTTTATATGCACTATCCCACAGACAGGATAGCACATACCACGTCCTTTGGTATACCAGTCGTGGTGACCTATCGAGAAATAGCGCAATGGGCTCATCGACAGGGATCGTTCCAGACCGACCGTGCATCAAGCGGACGCTTTACCACCGGGCTACGTACCGCCCTGGTGAGAAAAGGGAGGAAAACACAACACCGGATAGAAAACAGAATATAATAGAGAACACGGAACAGAACAGAACAGAACAGAACAGAACACATAACCTAACAGAAAACAAAACAGAACACAGCAGAATACAGCAGAATACAGAACCCAAAACAGAAGAGAACAGAACAGAGAACAGAACTGAACTGAATAAAACAGAACAGAACTGAATAAAACAGATCAGAACATAATCAAACAGAACAGAACACATAACACAACACAGTATACAAACATAAACAATAGAACAAAGAACAGAACAAAACAGAATAGAAACACAAAGCCCAGAACAGAACAAATAATACAGAAGAGAAGAGAGAAAGGAGCAGAGACATAAAAAAAAGAACAGGACAGAACATTGAAAATATAATAGAGAACAGAACATATAGCAGAGAGCAGAACAAAACATGACACGAAGAGAGTGCAGAAGATAAAACATACAGGAAAACCGAACAGAACAGAACAGAACGCTGATTCCAGAATGTCACCAAAATTAATATATACTCTTCAAAAGAAGAAACGCAAAACCACACTGTCGTAACATTTGGAGAATTGATTTAATTATTGAATGGTGAGTCCGATAATTACTAAATGTTGCAGGATTGTTCACAATTCACTCTAGTCCATTGTGAGTAAGTGATAGGACACACCACCAAGGTCAAGGTCATCTGGAGTCAATACCGGGTGTGGCCTCCGCGTGTGTTGACAACTGCCTGGCACCGCCTGCCCATTGAAGCAACCAGAGTACGGATGACGTCCCGGGGGATGGTGGCCCACTCGGCCTGCAAGGCTGCTGCCAGCTCGGGCAGGGTCTGGGGCTGTGGTTGTCGCTGTCGGAGGCGTCGGTCCAACTCGTCCCATAGATGCTCAATTGGGTTCAAATCCGGTGATATCGATGGCCAAGGAAGGACATTAATGTTGTTGTTCTGTAGGAAAGCCGTTGTGAGACGTGCTGTGTGAGGCCTGGCGTTGTTATGTTGGAACACTGCGTTGGCGTTGGCCATAACTGGAACGATGTGTGGCCGGAGGATCTGGTCAATGTAGCCCTGTGCATTCAGGTTGCCCTGCACGTGGACCAGGTCAGTTCTGCCAGTGTGTGAGATGGCTGCCCACACCATGACACTACCCCCGCCGAATCTGTCCACTTCCTGCACGCAGTTTGCCGCATAACGTTCACCACGACGCCTATACACGCGACATCTTCCATCATGACGTCGGAGCAGAAATCGGGACTCGTCACTGAACCACACCTGTCTCCATCGCAGTTGAGGCCATTGTCGATGAATCTGGCACCACTGCAGTCGGAGTCGACGGTGTTTGTGGTGTTAAGATGACACCTCGAACTGGACGTCTGGCACGAATTCCTACCTCACGTAGGGCGGTTCCGTACGGTCTGGTCGGATATCCTGCGCAAACCTGGTATTGCTGCGGCTGTGGAGGTGGCAGTAGTCAATCGTTCCCGAAGGTGGCGTACCCGGATGTAGCGGTCCTGCCCGGGGGTAGTGACCCGTGGTCGACCGGATCTAGGGAGGTCACGTGTTGATCCATGTTGCTGGTAACGGTCCCATAGTCTGGAGATGGTGCTTTGGGACACATGGAATGCCCTGGCAACGGCCGTTCTGGATTCGCCTGCGTCTAGTCGGCCGATGGCATTGTTTCTCTGCGGTTCACTGAGACGTGGCATGTCCTGGATTGTCAACTGTCGGCCAGATACAGAGGCTAGGCAAGCGAACACCCTGCACTTTTATACTGTCGGTGTTCATGTTGCACGTGCAGACAACGCACGTGCAGTGGTGACATGGTTTGCACGTGGCTGCGTTTTTGCGAATATTCACATTTTGGAACTTTATTGTACAGTAGCTGCGTTTTATCGAATGTAACCGTGGGAATGTGTTTGGGACATGCAATGACCTTATATTCACAAAGCATGAACCGGTAGGAAACATAAAATCGGAGTTATAACCCATTTGTACCCTTTTGCGTTTCTTTTTTTGAAGAGTTATATTTAAAAAAAAAAAAAAAAAAAAATAATAATAATAATAATAATTAATATGATAACAAATATCACATTGATTAGAAATACTTGACAACCAGTAACCAATCTATCTCCACTTTATTACTGCCGCTTGGTGTTTCCTATCAACTATGTCATCGCGTTTTGCTAAATATGTGACGGGATAATATTAAAAATTAATATATAGCGTGTTTGAGCTATAAACACGGTAAACCCGTATTGAGATCATGATGATTTAATTTTCATTTTAACTTGGTATTCCCTGCTTATTTTCAATTACGGTTCAAGCACGCATAAGCTGAGTGGATAATGATGGTGCCTTGTAATTTAAAAACCGCCTGCGACAATTTAGTTCCTTTCAAAAACCTTATACTTAAGAAAGGTGTCCGCCCGAGTAAAATCGTTAAAACTCACTCAGTTGATGGAAGCTGGCATTGGGATGCGAACCACGTACCTAAAAGCCTGATAGGCTTAACCACTAAACCACCAAGGGGGCTTAATATTCCGCTGTCACTTGTATTTCTATTAAGATCTAATTAACGTAACACTGTTCATTTGTAATAATCCAGTCTTCACAATTATTATATACTTTCCTTACCTTCTGTTCGTAGTTGGGCGGGATGTTGCCCAGTGGTAAAGCGCTCGATTGATGCGCGGTCGGTCTGGGATCGACCCCCGCCAATGGGCCCATTGGGCTATTTCTCGTTCCAGCCAGTGCACTACGACTGGTATATCAAAGGCCGTGGTATATGCTATCTTGTCTGTGGGTGGTGCATATAAAAGACCCCTTGCTACTAAACGAACAACGTTGCGGGTTTCCTTTCTAAGACTATATGTCAAAGTTATCATATGTTTGACATCTAATAGCCGAGGATTATTAAATCAATGCGCTCTAGTGGTGTCGTTATCTGTTCGTAGTTATGAGGCGGAATGCAGCCCAGTGGTAGAGCGTTCGCCTAAGGTGCCTTGGGTCCCAGAATCATTTTCCCTCATAAAGGCCGCGGTATGTACTGTCCTGCTTATGCGAAAATGCATATAATATATCCCCTGCTGTTTTATCGGTACAGGGGTGGACATGACCCTGTGGTGTTTAGCGCTCGTTAGGCCCTTTGGACTATTACTCTTTCTGTGACCTGGTAGAGCAAATCATTCAGTTACTTCTAAAATCACAATGTACAGAACTGGCACGTTGATGCAACACAATCTACCAAAAACGTAAAGCTGTTAAAATACGTGGGTTTGAATTATATTTAAAGATAAAATATCTTACTTTTTAAAACAGTAAAAATTATAATATGCAAAGCTTGTTCCTCTTAAAAACCTATTTTATTATACTAGTGTACTTTTAAATATTTTGTACAATCCTTCTACCTTGACACCGGCCTCGGTGGTGTCGTGGTTAAGCCATCGGACATAAGACTGGTAGGTACTGGGTTGGCATCCCGGCACCGGATCCCACGCAAAAAGCGAGGTTTAACGACTCAGTGGGTAGGTGTAAGACCACTACACTGACTTCTCTCACACTAACCACTATCTCACTGTCCTGGGCAGACAGCCCAGATAGCTGGGTTGTGTGTGTACCCAGGACAGCGTACTTGAACCTTAATTGGATATAAGCATGAAAATAAGTTAAAATGAATGAAATGAAGTACTCAGACCTACAATGAGAAGTGCCCAGATTTCGTTCTGATCCGCCGTTAGTTGAAATTAATTAATGAATGCATCTTGATTCTTAAATTTGGTTTGTAATCTTGGACTACGTTTGTGCCACTAAATGGTCGCCTGGCGTGTAGTAAATATCTGCCCTCGTCACTTCTCCTATTTACGAACTCTACTTTCATTCCGGCCACCACTCCGCAGGTTTCCGAACAATTCGGTCGATTGCGGTTTCTCCGGTATTTCACCAGGATGTGTAAAACGAATCAATATGTAGTTAACTAACATTTATGTACCGGAAGTTTGCGTTACACATGTGACCCAAATAGTTCAGCAATTGTTTGGAGATTGTTGAATTTAATAGACAAAAATATACTCATTAAAATAATTATGTATAACTATGTATTATGGTTACAAGTTCTTCCTGAAAATCTGGTACAAGATTATATATCGTGTACAATCTTGACATCGTGAGTGTAATATAAATATATATTCTGTTCACTCGGGGCGGGGCGTAGCCCAGTGGTATAGTGCTCGCTCAATGCGCGGTCGGTCTGGGATAGATCCCCGTCGGTGGGCCCATTGGGCTATTTCTCGTTCCAGCCAGTGCACAACGACTGGTATATCAAAGGTGGTATGTACTATCCTGTCTGTGGGATGGTGCTTATAAAAGATCCCTTGCTGCTTATCGAAAAGAGTAGCCCATATCAATATCTGTGTGGTCCTTAACCATATGTCTGACGCCATATAACCGTAAATAAAATGTGTTGAGCGTCGTTAAATAAAACATTTCTTTCTATTCTGTTCACTGTCATCAATGGCCCAAATTGTTTAATAACAATTTGAAGTTGGTGAACTTTATTATACGCCAATGAATACAGCGATTGAAATAATTATTTCATTGTACAAATTGTATTGCCAACTATAGAGTGTTAATAATAAACGGCCGATTGCAATTCGAAGCGTGCTACACTTTTATAATGATGATCCAGGTGGTCAGGTCATAGGGTTATACGTGCACGTTCAGAACAAGCTGCTGTAGAGCACGCCTGGCATGGGCGCAGGTGCCGGCCTCGGCTGACTCCTCCGTCCAGAACCGGACAAGGGTTGGGGTAGGAGGGAGATGGGACCGACCCGTGCTTGCAAGTGCAAGGGAGCACAAGCAGCCCGATCAGGATCGGTAGCTGGCGGGGGAAATTTGTGATGATGCTAATATATTATGTTCTTATGCGTTGCAGAGCGTTATATAGCGAACGATATTCATTTGAATAAATATTTAATTTTAAATATTATTTTAGTGATTTGAATTTACTACAGTGATTTGTAAACGGCTAAATATACATACACTTTTTAGTAAATCGGCTTTGTTACAAACTGTGACATCTAGTTTACCATTCGTCAGTTTCTGATATTAGTTAAAGCCGCACACCCTAGTTCCATCCAGCGAAAATAAATTATAATTTTGTTAATCTACAAACCTGTAACACACTTAGATCACGTTTTTATCAAATGGAGTGAAAAAGCAGGTTTTATATCGATAAATACCATGGGAATCCCCATGTCCCAATTGCTTGAAATAATTTTGAAAGTTAGTATTTTGATATCACCGGTAGATGTCGCTCGAAGCACAACAATGCCTACGTCACGACAAATTTCACAGACTTGGGGTGCGTTTCTTTCACCTCTCCTGGACATGTTCCAACTGTTCTGTCCTGGTTGTATCCCCTCTCCAGATATCGTAAGACTTAGCAAAATTATTGGTTTTGTATTGAGAAACTTACTTGTCTGAACTATATTGTTACTGAAAATGTTCACGAACTGTGAAGAAAAATCTCACAAATGAACAACAACAAATCGGATGTTGATTGCGCGAACCGTGCACGAGACAACAAACCGAACCAAAATGATAACGGTCACGTGGTATACCAACGTCTGTGACATTGAAATGGAAATATCCCCTCTAAAAATAGATTAGACCTTGTCTGCTCAACGGTTTTTTCTCAAACGTGCGTCCGTTTTTAAGAAACACGAAAAATGTATTTTGTGGTATTACAAACACCAGGATTACCAGGATTACCAAAAAACACTTCAGGTGAATGGAAATGTATATTCTAAATAATAAATGGTAAGTAAAGAGCAATTTTATTTGTGAAAAAAATGGGTTTAATAGCGAAAAACAACGCCGTAATGGTTAACAACTAGCCGTAACTAGGGTGTGTCCCTTTAACGCGCTACGCCATTCACACAGTGTGTAAAACGGGTTTGGTGTTATCATCGCATGAACGTCAAAAATATTTAAGTTAGTAACTCTCCATATATTAAAAATAACCTAGACGTGGTGTTAGTCCAAGATGTGATTAGGAGTGTCGTAAAGAATATGCATTTGGATCCACCTACGATGTACTTGTTACAAGAAGAACTTTAAGTGCGCAATGCGTTAGTCCTACCACAGTGTATTTGCGTCAGAGGTAGAGCGAGAGACGCAACAGCTGATACCCTGTCTAGTTCAAGTCCCGTGGGCAGGACTGGGCAAACAGATATAGCATATTTAAACCTACTTTTTAAAAAGACCAATATAAACCCAAGTAATTTTGATAGCTATAACGTATGGGAAAGAAAAAGAAAGACATGTTTTATTTAACGACGCACTCAGCACATTTTATTTACGGTTATATGGCATCAGACATATGGCTAAGGTCCACACAGATCTTGAGAAACCTGCTGTCACCACTTATTATTTAGGGTTATATAGCATCAGATATTAAGAGAGGAAACCTGCTGTCGCCACTGAATGGGCTACTCTTTCCGATTAGCAGCAAGGGATATTTTATATGCACCATCCCACAGACAGGATAGTACATACCACGGCCTTTTATATACCAGTCGTGGTGCACTGGCTGGAACGAGAAATAGCCCAATGAGCCCACCGACGGTGATCGATCCCACACCGACCGCGCATCGAGCGAACGCTGTACCACTGGGCTACGTCCTGCCCCTAGCGGGACGTAGCCCAGTGGCCAGATACCGACTCAAGGCTCAATGGGTAGGTGTAAACCACTTGCACCGACCAGTGATCCATAACTGGTTTAACAAAGGCCATGGTTTGTGCTATCCTGCCTGTGGGAAGCGAAAATAAAAGATCCCTTGCTGCTAATCGGAAGAGTAACCCATGTAGTGGCGACAGCGGGTTTCCTCTCAAAATCTGTGTGGTCCTTAACCATATGTCTGACGTCATATAACCGTAAATAAAATGTGTTGAGTGCGTCGTTAAATAAAACATTTCTTTCTTTCTTTCTTTCTTTCCCAGTGGCAAAACACATTTCTGATACGCGGTGGATCTGGGATCGATCACCGTCGGTGGGCTAATTAGGCTATTTCTCGTTCCAGTCAGTGCTCTATAACTAGTATATCAGAAACCGTGGTATATGCTATCCTGTCTGTGGGATGGTGCATATAAAAGATCCCTTGCTGCTAATCGGAAAGAGTAGCCCATTCAGTGGCGACAGCAGGTTTCCTCTCTTAATATCTGATGCTATATAACCCTAAATAAAATGTGTGTTAAGTGCGTCGTTGAATAAAATATGTCTTTCTTTTTCTTTCCCACACGAAATAAATATACATGCTACTAATGGAAAAATGTAGCGGATTTCCTTTCTAAGACTATATATAAAAATAACCAAATGTTTGACATTCAATAGCCATTGATTAATAAATCAATCAATGTGCTCTAGTGGTGTTGTTAAACAAAACAAACAAATAAACGCTTTTAGCATTACAAAAGTTTATATGGAGGGAGGGGTACACAAAGTGCCAAATTTGGAGTTACACTTGAAATCAGGCCCCGTGCTTATAAACCTTAAAGTCCAGACTTTAATAAAGTCCAGACTTTAACGTCATGGTAACGCCATTCAAATAGCATTACGTTAAAGTCTGGACTTTATTAAAGTTTAAGTTTAAGCCTTTAAGTTTTATAAGCACGGGCCCTGCACTAACTGGCATATGACGTCATCACCTTTGTCAAGACTGAAAAACAGTATGTGGTAAAATGAAGCATAAACACGAGACCATCGAGCTAATCATTGCTTCATTAAAAACATCTGTCTTCTATCAAAAGATATTTTATGAATTCGCAATCAATATGTACGTGACTGAAAAAAGGAGCATATTTAGAATATTAATTAGTTTTTCAATAATAGTTTGCTGGATATAATTATATGGATGTGTCTGGGTCTTTTAAAAACATTCATAATGAATAGTGTTTTTCCACTATTATCTAACATTACAATGTTGTTTTCTCATATCAGTCATAAGTTGGTGTATGCCAGTACTGATTTGAACTTATTATCTGTCTTTATTTATTTATTTATTTATTCTTATAGTTATTCCTTAAAAAATATGATGATATTTTAGTTTAATCGTAACTTTCTGCTTATTATTAAAAACAAACCAGAACAATTATAATAAAAAGTTACACACACAAAAAAACAACCTCTATATATACTGCCATTAAGACACACCTGTCTTGCTAATACAAATTAATTGATCATTCTTTTATCACATCTAAAAATGATTTCCTGTACAGGTTTTGTTTGACTGGCGTTTTTTGATACTTTGATTTATACAACTAATCACCATAATAACATATAGGTGTACAAGATGTAGGCGTACATCATAACATGTACTTATACCAATAACATCAGTCGGTAGAGCTCTAGAAGGAAGGAAGGAACGAAGGAAATGTTTTTTATTTAACGACGCACTCAGCACATTTTATTTACGGTTATATGGCGTCGGACATATGGTTAAAGACCACGCAGATATTGAGAGAGGAAACCCGCTGTCGCCACTTCATAGACTACTCTTTTCGATTAGCAGCAAGGGATCTTTTATATGCACCATCCCACAGACAGGATAGTACATACCACGGTCTTTGTTACACCAGTTGTGGTGCACTGGCTGGAACGAGAAATAGCCAAATGGGTCCACCGACGGGGATCGATCCTAGACCGACCGCGCATCAAGCGAACGCTTTACCGTCACAGGAAGGAAGGAAACGTTTTATTTAACGACGCACTCAGTACATTTTATTTACGGTTATATGGCGTCAGACATATGGTTAAGGACCACACAGATATTGAGAGAGGAAACCCGCTGTCGCCACTTCATGGGCTACTCTTTTCGATTAGCAGCAAGGGATATTTTATATGCACCATCCCATAGACAGGATAGCACATACCACGGCCTTTGATGTAACAGTTGTGGTGCACTGGCTGTTACCGTCACGAGGTCGAACCACCCCAATTGACCATTTCTCTGACTGTTTTTTTTTCTCCGTCCCAACCAGTTCTCCAGGACTGGTTCCCCTGCGCGTGCTGTAACCTCACCGTGGTGCAGGGGTGTAACATTCTCTTTGAGAATGGCCAATACAGCACAAATTGAAATTTTGAGTAAAAGTCAGTATCTGTCGGTGATATTTGTATTTTTGCACAGTTCTTTACACCGTTTTTATTTAAATATTGAATTTTTATATTGATGTTGATCATCACCTTATTTGTTTGCATTACCATAGTTTGACACTCAATAGCCGATGTATTTTTCGCACTGGGGTGTCGTTAAACATTCATTCATTCATTCAACCGGCCTCAGTGGCGTCGTGGCAGGCCATCGGTCTACAGGCCGGTAGGTACTGGGTTCGGATCCCAGTCGAGGCATGGGATTTTAATCCAGATACCGACTCCAAACCCTGAGTGAGTGCTCCGCAAGGCTCAATGGGTAGGTGTAAACCATTTGCACCGACCAGTGATCCATAACTGGTTTAACAAAGGCCATGGTTTGTGCTATCCTGCCTGTGGGAAGCGCAAATAAAAGATCCCTTGCTGCTAATCGGAAGAGTAGACCATGCAGTGGTGACAGCGGGTTTCCTCTCAAAATCTGTGTGGTCCTTAACCATATGTCTGACGCCATATAACCGTAAATAAAATGTGTTGAGTGCGTCGTTAAATAAAACACTTCTTTCTTTCTTTCATTCATTCATCCCACGACTGGTATATCAAAGGCCGTGGTATGTGTTGTCATATCTATGGGAAAGTGCATATAAAAGATCCCTTGCTGCTAATGAAAAATGTAGAGGATATTCTCGAAGACCACGTGTCAAAATTACCAAATGTTTGTCATCCAATAGCTAGTGGTGTCGTTTAAACAAATGAAAACACACTTTAATTTAGATTCTAATAATGGTGCCTTAATGACTATAATCAGGTATAAGCAGAAGGCATGTAAGTTATATTTCTAACAATATTTTGTTTTTGTTGTTGTTGTTTTGTTTGTTTTTGTTTTGTTTGGGATTTTTTGTTGTTGTTGTTGTTGTTGTTTTGTTTTTTGTTGCGTTGTTGTTGTTCTTGTTTGTTGTTGTTGTTGTTTGTTTTTTTGGGGGGGGGGGGGGTTGCAGTGCCTGATCTCTAATGTATTCGTCTGGACCTAATATTAAGTTATTAAGTTACTTATTAAGCCCACTGTGACCAGCCTTGGCGATTTTGTGTTTGTAATTAATAACTACAGTATTGACAGGCAATGATGCATCTAATATCATAATGTCTGTCTGAATATAATCGGTCATCCAATTTCACCTATACGTGGCCGTTTGATACAACATGGCCTACTTTTGTGACACCTATTATTAAATAAATAAATAAATAGAAATTTGAAGAAAAGAATCTATGCTGAACAGCAAAAGTAATGCGGATGTTAATGTCTTTGTCTTTAAACCATCCAGATGAAAAGAAACAAGTTTGTTTTGTTTAACGACGCTACTAGATTGATTTATTAATCATCGGTTAGTGGATGTCAAACGTTTAGTAATTCTGACATACAGTCTTAGAGAGGAAACCCGCTACATCTTTCCATCAGTCATGTCATGTCATAGGGTTTGACGTGCACATTCAGAACAAGCTGTTGTAGCGCACGCCTGTCGTGGGCATAAGAGCCGGCTCCTCCGTCCATGACAGGAAAGGTGGGGGGAGGGGAGAGGAGGGACCGCCTGCACTGGCAGGTGCAAGAGAGCACCAGCAGCCCGATCAAATCGGTAGCAGGCGGATGGGGGTGGTGGTGGTGCTATGGAATTTGAATGGAGCAGTTAAATGCCAAAGAGAAAAGGGTGCGCAATTTTGATTGAGGGAATTTGGCGCAATTTTGAACGGTCGGTCGAAAGGTAAATGGCCGAGCTAATATAGGTTTTGATATTAGTGAATCGATAGTAGCTCGTTAATTTTCATCAGTAGCAAGGGATCTTTTATATACACCATCCCAAAGGCAGGATAGCACATACCTCGGTCTTTGATGTACCAGTCGTGGTGCACTGGCTGCAGCCAAATGGACGCCCCCCCCCCCCCCCCCAAAGGGATCGATCCCAGACCGACAGCACCTCAAGCGAGTGCTTTACCACTTGGCTATGTCCAGCCCCATGCAAAGAAAAGTTAACAAGAATATAAAACTCGATCTTTTGTCTGTATATATATATTTTTATATACTAAAATTATCAATGTTTTGTGAACATTATGGATCCTTTGATAATTTATTTATTTTAGGTCGTAATCAAATCCCATAGATGACAATAGTAACATGTGGCTAAAACTCCTACCTGCAGCGTATCATTCGACATAAACACCACGGATATAAATACTACCACCCCTCACCCTTACAGTGAATCAGAAAAAAATAGGGGGTCAAGCTGCTTATTTCATAAGATAACGGGTAGCGTCTATGAACACAATTTGAGTACTTTTTTTTACAGGTACAAAATACATGTTTCAAGCCCATAGCTACTTGATACAGTGGTACTAGATGAAATAAAATTGGATACATATTTTGTCCAGATGGATTTTAACCCAGCTGGAAGTTTAGTACTACTTATAACGATTTATACTGTCAAGTTAAAGGGACATTCCTGAGTTTGTTGCATTGTAAGATGTTTCTGACTAATAAAATATTTCTACGATTAAACTTACATATTAAATATATTTTCTTGTTTAGAATATTAGTGTCTGTATATTCAGTGTGTTTCTGATCGTCTAAATATTTGTAAGAAGACCAAACTGGATTTTGTCTTCAAATAATTTCATACGTACGACAAAAACAATAGTTTAGAAAAAAAGATGAAATTTAACCTAGTACAGATATTAGAACGATCAGAAACACGTTTAATATACAGCCACTAATATTTTATGCAGAAACATATATTTGATATGTAATTAAAATCGTTAAAAAGTCTCTGTTAGTCAATAGCATCTTAAAAAGTGTAGCAAACTCAGGAATGTCCCTTTAACAACTGTTCAAGAAGTTATATATAAATAGGCCACAGGGGTATTTCTAATGCCATTGTTTGTGCATTGAAAAGTGTCCGTCACCCATTTATGAACAGTTTATAGTAGTTATTTATCATGTGACAGTCATAGATTCCATCTGGTATTAAAGGGACTGTCCTGAGTTTCGAACACTTGTAACACGTTTCCGAATATCAGAGCCTTTTGTTTGCCAAATAAAATTACATATTAAATACATTTTCTTGTCTGTATATCCAATTCGTTTTGCGGTCGTGTGCTATTGTTTGTAGGAGTCATATATATATATATATATATATATATATATATATATATATATATATATATATATATTGCACGTAATGAATTATTGGAAGGTAAAATCTGGTTTTGTTACAATGGCCGCAAACTCGGGACAGTCCCTTTATAATCATTAAGACAAAGTGTGAAGTTGTTGAGATGCTTTTAGCTGAAACTCCAACATGGGCTATTACAAGAAACATATCGATTCAGCTATTGTAATCTACTGCATAAATTTACAATACATCATTGTTCAGACACATGCTGAAAAAATTATCCATGTTTTTTGTGCGGTGTATACATGTATTCTTAAATTATTCTCACAAAATAAAATATGATTTACATATTAGTAACAGGGCAGTAGCTAGGATTTTTTTTATTTGTTTGGAGGGACGGGGGGGGGGGGGGGCAACTGAGTAGCTAATAGTCTAAAACTCCTTAAACGGTTAAGAAGAAAATTTTCTTTAAGTTTCTATAAATTTTTTCCGGATTTTTTTCGGGGAGGGGGGACTGCCCCCTCCCCCCCCCCCCGCTAGCTACGGCCCTGAGTAAAAAAAACATATTCTAAAAAGTTTCACAGTCAATACATTTTTGTATCACTATAATTATATTATTGCAAGTTATGATTATGGGACCTAGTTTTGTAGGAGGACTAAATGAAACCTCTGTCAAATTTGATATATTTTTAACTGTAGTGGAAAAATTCCAAAATATCTTCTCAGAAAATGATTAATGTTGTCTCAGATATCTATCAGTAATTATATTTTTTTTAAGTGGGGGATGGCAGGGTGAGTAGGTGGAGTAGCTTAGACCTTCAACGTTTTCAACGCAGAACACGAAACTAAGTAGAGATCTAGTTTGCATCGTACAATAGCTTATTGCTGGGTATTCAGTGAAAGCGACTGGAATTCTGCAGGAATTATATCGCAATAATCCATGACTGACAGATAGTCATGAATACAACACTGCCGTCGAGTATGACACGTGAATGGGAGTATTAGAACACTGCGCGCTACTGGCGACACGACGGTTTAAAAGACGGATTCTTTGATTCCTTAACTTAAGACGACGCTCTCTCGAACGCATCAGGAATGCAGACGCGTCTTTATTCAGTTCGCGGTGTTGTACTGTGTGCATGTCGATTAGCCAGTCAATAAACTGCATCATAAATATTGATGGCATTTCAGTCGAAATAAACTGTTGCTTCATATATAAAACAAGACATTTTTTAAGTGTGCTAAGTTTGCATGATTATGACCCAGGACCTAAATGGTTTGCATAGTAAACCTATGTTCAGCGTAACCGCCACATATTTATTGTAGCAACGTGTGTGTAGGTATGTTGAGTTTAATAATCAGGGTGGTTCAACAGCAATTTGGAGGAATGTACTGTAAAATAATCGCTTTTCTGTAATAACAGGTTGCATCGATCCTCTTCTGTGTCTTTTAAATGGTCACCAATGCTAGGCTAATTATCTTGTTCGGTAATTGTCTGTGTGAAGTTATTGGAGTGACTTATTGGAAAGGAAACAATGGTCGAGACAGACCATTAGGTAGCGCAGCATGGCCTCAAAAAGTCTGTTTTGTTTAAGAGAACATTAATTTATTAAACATCGGCTATTGGATGTCGGACATTTGGTAATTTTTTACTCGTAGTCTTAGAGGAAATCCGATACATTTTCCATTGGCAGCAAGGTATCTTTTATATGCACCATCCCACAGACAGGACAGCACATAAAAGGCCTTTGATATACCAGTCGTGGTGCACTAGCTGGAACGAGAAATAGATCGACCCTAAACCGATCGCG